>NW_010118991.1:2851-20267 GCF_000699245.1 Pterocles gutturalis
AGATGGACTTCAGTACAGAAATTATGAGTGTAACTGAGATGGAACAATCACCCGATAGTTCCCCTGACTTGAATGAAGAGAACACACAGGAGAGTGAAATTCCAAATATTGAAAGTTTACAGACAACAGATATTGATGCTTGCTTCCCTCCAGATTTTGACAAGTTCTGGAAAGTGGTAGAGGACAATCCCCAGGATTTCACAGGATGGGTATATCTACTACAGTATGTAGAGCAGGAGGTTAGTACATGCCCCCTTATTCCTTAGCCTTCCAGAAATAAACAGAGAAAACCAAAGCAAGTCATGGATATTCCAGTGACAAATCTAGAACTGTACATTAGGCTTTCACAGATGCTCTTTTAAGACAGTTGCCCTTGCCAGTGTTGTCAGCAGAGATCACAAAATAAAAACTAGAGTTTTTAAGACAATGTTAAAACAATAATTGTTTTCAAAATAATGTGAAGTTTTTTTAAGGATTCATTTCTTTTATCATGTATTTCTTGCAGAACCACTTACCAGCTGCCAGGAAGGCATTTGACAGGTTTTTCACGCATTATCCATATTGCTATGGATATTGGAAAAAGTACGCAGACCTTGAAAAGCGACATGACAACGTTAAGCAGTCTGATGAGGTATGTAGGTAGCTGGGCACAGCTATTGCCATGGGCCCTGTTAGCCAAATAATGACTAACCTACCACAAGTCATTTGGCTGCCACTACCTGCCATGTATGGCCAGGTTTGCAGGGATTTTATTTGCACTTGTCACGTCTGTGGCATTTGTAGCTAATGTTTTTTCTCTTTGTTGGCAGGTGCGTTAAACCTCTACAGTTTGTCAAGCTTTGCAGTGCAAGCCTCTGTATTACACTGCAGCTTAACAAGTAGGGCAGGGCTTTTCTGTCACTTACATTTATTACTCATTTTCAAAACAATATAGTTGGTTTGCTGGTCACAATTGCTACATCTTATTGCATTTTTGGTCAGACGCTGTCAATGATGCTCTAATGGGTCTGTGCCCTATGGTCTGTACCCCAAAGCCTGCCCACACAACCTGGTCAGAATGCAGGGACCGCTGCGCTTTGAAGATCAAGACTCTGCACGTGGAGATCAGAACATTGCCATGTTCTATCCAACCTCCACCCAAATGGTAATGGTAGATTATTTAAACAAAATTCCAGTAATTAGTATTTCTAAGGTTCACCGGACAACACAGTGTTGCCTCTCTCTTAGGACGCCATTAAGTATTTGAAGTACAGTTCATGTTCTCTTCATAGGTTTATCGCAGAGGGCTTCAGGCAATTCCTCTTAGTGTTGATCTTTGGATACATTATATAAACTTCTTAAAGGAGACCTTGGACCCTGCTGATCCTGAAACGAACAGTACTATTCGAGGGTAAGTTGAAAGCAGAGTAAGTGATGCGAGAAGCCCATAGATACGGTTACACAGCAGTGTAATCAGATAAATGTGTGTAAGCTAAGGGACAAGCTCCTAACAGCCTGCAGTTCCTTTAAGGATTTTTAAGAGATGATGGAGCCGTATTCCACAAGAAGGGGTACACAATACAATGTGGTACATGGGTGGGTCAAAAGTTGTGACTTGAGAACTTCAGACTAGACATTAAGAAATACTTGGTAGAGCACTGGAACAGGTTTCCTGTAGAGTTTTTGGAGTCAAATTCCTTGGTGGTTTTCAGGGAATGGCTACAATGTGTTTGACCTCATCTGTTGCTGGCAGTGGTCCTGGTTAGAGTAAGAGGTTGGACTAAAGTTTGACACAAAACGTTAATTGAACTGAAACTGAAGCAGCTTCTAGCTGCATGATTGATGTATAGCTTTTGTGTGTCAAGTAGTGAGTTTAGAGTTTTTACAAGATGTAAGTAATAAAGATTTTGTATTTTCTTAACAAAAAAGTGGTTTTTTCCATTGCCTTTATTTGTTCTCTTGGGGTAATGCTGGAGGGGAAAAAAAAGTCAGTGTGAACTTTCAGAAATTCTAGAGATCCTGCTACGGATATCTAGAAAATACTTTGAAGAATTTAAATAATGAATATGTGTGGTTGTGAGCAAATGAGGACGCTCATAATCTTTAAATAAATAAGAGCCAGAACTTTTC
Organism: Pterocles gutturalis; assembly: GCF_000699245.1. NCBI lineage: Eukaryota > Metazoa > Chordata > Aves > Pterocliformes > Pteroclidae > Pterocles > Pterocles gutturalis. The sequence continues at coordinate 4,961 of NW_010118991.1, forward strand.
TTCCTTGTTCTGTCACCACATCCAGAAACAACTGTAAAATTTTTCCATTTTTCAGAGCCTATGAACATGCAGTCTTAGCTGCTGGGACAGATTTCCGTTCTGACAGACTATGGGAAATGTATATAAACTGGGAAAGCGAACAGGGAAACCTAAGGGAAGTTACATCCATATATGACCGCATCCTTGGAATTCCAACACAACTCTACAGTCATCATTTCCAGAGGTAAAGAGAAAACACAGATCTAGTAAATGCTGTGAGCTTCTTAAGCACACGCTAACCTAATTCTGTAAATGTGACAATGTTCACTCAGAACAAGAACTTTAAATAGTTACTGAGCTTTATATCCTTATTTATGTATTTATGTACTCTTACAGTTTGACTGATTGTTTTAAAGTACTGATACACATTTTAGGAATTTAGTTTTGGATAAATTCACAACTTCTGCTGTGGAATAGAGGAAGGCCTTGGAATTGTGAAGAAAAAGAGGATGTCTTTGAAAAGTCAGAATGGGCAGCTTTGAACTTTAATTCCTCATGCAATGCTTACATGTGGAGGAGCACTCATTTAGTTGTCTAAAGAGAAATACTTGGTTAAGTTTTAGGTAGTAGAATTCTGCATTAAAATGGAGAGTTTAAGAGGGAACGAGAAACCTTAGTTAAATTATGCCTTCCCCATAATTTCTACAGTTCTTCTAGTGTTGGAAGTAAAGTATCTTCCTCTAAAGCTGATGTTGTCCTTTGCTATCAATTTTACATGGCAAGTGGTCTGTCTTGGCCACTGAAGTTCATCATCCTTCACCACTGAAGTTCATCATCCTTTCATTTCTCTTTGAAATGCAAAGCCTTTGGAGCCTGATAGTAGAAGTTGTGTTTTTTTCTCTATGTTGTCAAAAGTAGCATTCTCAATGTTGTTCTAGATTGATAAAGTACTGCAGAACCTCACTAGGATTTATTATTCTGCTCTGGTTGTGCCAAGTGTTGCAACATAAAACATCAAATTTGTGTTGACTTTTTTCTAACTCTTCTTAGGTTTAAAGAACACATACAAAACAACTTGCCTCGAGACTTCCTGACTACCGAGCAGTTTGTTCAGCTGCGCAGAGAGCTAGCATCTGTGAACGGCCATAGCGGGGAGGATGCGCAACCTGGGGATGACCTGCCCTCTGGTACTGAAGATATAACTGACCCTGCCAAGGTACGTACGCAGAGGATGTTCATTGGCATCGCCTGCCTTGCTCTGGGGCTGAAAGATTAATTGATTTGCAGACAGTTTGGTATATCTGTAGCTGAGGTGTTCCCATAGCTCTCTTGCATGTCATTGCTCTGTGCCCCATGGGATAACTGCTCTCGTCTGCAGGACACACCTTTCCAATTTCCTTTGAGTCATTAAAGAAACGCCTTTATAAGAAATTCCAGTTAACAGATTAGGAACTGTGGTCTGAGAAGGCTGTTCATCAGCAATGGCTGTGCGGGTCCACAGCCTTCAAAAGCATATGAAAACTTGGGGCCATCCAAAGGATTGCTAAGCATGAAAATGTACACATACTGAAAGCAAGTTCGACTTGGATGCAAATTCATCCTTGATCTCTATCATAGTTAACATAAGAGCAAAATTTCAGATAAACCGATTCCGTTGGGTTGCACTAAGGGCCAGGGCACCACCGGGGCAGCATCCATCCCTTCCCCTGGGTGTTCAGGGTAACATTTAATGCATCTGTGATACTTCTCTTTTATGTGTGTTACTGTCATCATAAAATACATTTGTGAAAGTGGTGTGTGTCTGCCTGTGTTACATTTTTAAAAATTATGTTTTAGCTGGTCACCGAGATAGAAAACATGAGGCACAGAATCATTGAGATTCACCAAGAGATGTTTAACCACAATGAACATGAAGTCAGTAAGAGGTGGACGTTTGAAGAAGCGGTAAGTTTGTTTTTTCTATGCAAGACAGCACATGCAAGGGTTTTGACTGTAAGACTGGGAGCTAGGAATTGTAACTAACAGTTAGGCCTTACAATTTAAACTGTTGTGGGGCTTTGAACACAGATGAAGTTTCATTTCTCTGCCATTTTTCTTCTGAAAAGGCAACTGTCATCTGACAATTCAAAAATCTTTAAGCGGTATTTGGAGAGCAGCAAGGTGGTGTACTGAGCTGTTGTTAACTGTACACCCATGAAATGCTGTGCAAGTTAGTGCTGTCTTATGTGTCTGGGATATTGCAAAATTGTAAGGGGATGAAGGTACTTCTAATTGAAAAGGTAAGCCTGTCCTAAAGGAGAAGGAAATTTGTATATTGTATTTTAACATACACTCTTAAACGTGAAGTCAGTTAAATTTTGTTTTCCAAAGGTAGCAGTCATAGCATGCTGCTCCTGTGTGTAACATAGTAAAAGTAGTTAACAACCTTATCATTTGATTGCTGCAAATACAGAACTCTTTCTATGTAGAATTAAGTTTGGCTACTTTTTTCAAAAACAACCTAATTTTAAAAATTCTCAGCCTTTTTTTCTTCCTGGCAAATACCATATTGCATAACATGGTTCTTGTTTTAAATTTACTTTATTTTTAAAAAGTACATTGAAAATCTGTCCCAGCTGTTTCCTACACTTCAGTTGCACTTTGTTAGCCTAGGCCAGATCCCTCACAAGCCAAAGGAGCTCAAGCACAGCACAAGGCCAGTCCTAGACTAGACCATGGTCTAGCTCGGGTGGGTTCCCCTTTCTGTTACACAGCAGCCTGAAGAGCTGTCACCACTCCTACCTGTTGCTGCGTTGCTTTTGTACCAGTTAACCTTTTGTAGAAGGAAGGAGACCATACAAAGCGTGTCCCTAGAGTAGGTAAAAATGTTAATATTTAATGTAAATGTGTAAACCGTAAATATTTAATATGAAGTTCAGGTCAACGCTCTGTATTTCCTTGTCATGATTCACAACCAAACTTTGAATGTAGTTTGTAGGATATGCGCTAGTAAGTGCTGAAGCAGTAAGTGCTTCAGTTGTGTGTCTGTGTGTATGTGGACAATATTCATTGTTTACAGTGTCATTGTTGTGACCGCAGGTTTGCAAGGGAGGAGCTGCACTGGGCTCTTTCTCAGCTTCTGTACACTCTTACACTGAAAAAGCTTTCTAGAAAAGCGAGTTACTAGCCCGGAAGGTAATTGTCAGCCAAATCTCTTGCCCAGCACTTGGGTAGCCCCAACAGACTTATTCTAATAGATAATGACATCTCAGTTTGAAGCACTGTTTATTTACATGGCATTCCTTGAATGACGGGTGGTATTGTTTTTTAAGCAACTCGGTGGCATGCTTATTAGTCCTAAGTTGCTACGCTGTGACTCTTGCAGATAAAGAGGCCTTACTTTCATGTAAAACCTCTGGAGAAAATTCAGCTGAAAAACTGGAAAGAGTACTTAGAATTTGAGATAGAAAATGGCACTCATGAACGAGTTGTGGTCCTCTTTGAAAGATGTGTCATTTCATGTGCCCTCTATGAGGACTTCTGGATTAAGGTAAGGGAAGCGGTTCACCACCTGTCTCCTACCGATTGCATACATTGATCTAGTGACTAACCTTCTGTACTCTTGTGGAATGTTGTTCATATATAACTATATCTGTTGCATTAGGAGATGGTCTGCTTGCAACCAGATTTGACTGCTGCATATGCCAACTTCGTTGCCTCTCTACGTCCTTCCTTACAGAAACTAGTCTAGTGGTTCAATAAAGGTGCTGAATGGGTTTAAACAAAAGAATTTTATCGTTCTGTCCTGTTTTTAAAGACAAATACAAGTGTTAAATGTGTCAATCTCTGCTCTGTTTTCAACTGTAGTATGCCAAATACATGGAGAATCATAGTATTGAAGGAGTGAGGCATGTCTACAGCAGGGCTTGCACAATACATCTCCCTAAGAAACCAATGGTTCACATGCTGTGGGCTGCCTTTGAGGAACAGCAGGGTAAGAGCCACGCTAGTTGGTGCTGGGAGGGATTCTGGTTTTAAGAGGCTATGGGATGTCTCATATCTTAAAGCATCTTCACCGGTGTTTTAGGCAACATCGATGAAGCAAGAAGAATCTTGAAAACATTTGAAGAGTGTATTCTAGGGCTAGCAATGATTCGCTTGCGAAGAGTAAGCTTAGAACGCAGACATGGAAACATGGAAGAAGCTGAACACCTGCTTGAAGAAGCTGTTAGGAATGCCAAATCAATTAGTGAATCGTCATTTTATGCCATCAAATTAGCTCGACACCTCTTCAAAGTACAGAAAAATCTTCCAAAGGCAAGAAAAGTGCTGTCAGAAGCCATAGAAATTGACAAAGTATGTGTTCCCTCTTTGCTGTATTTACAAAAAAACCCAACAAGCTAATATCTTTCTGAACCATTTTTTTAGAAGTATGGCAACAATGATGACAGGAGTTGTAACTGTATGTAATGTTTCATTACTACATGGAGACACCAGTCCCTCTAAACTGATGTTGCCATATTTGCAGCTTGCAAATCTGGAAGTTTGCCATTGTTCTGCATCAGAAGCACAATGTGCTTCATGCCTTCATTTTGCCTTTTTAGAATCTTAAATATTTATAGGCGTGTTCACATCGCAAGGTGGACAGAACTGATTGTGTAGGCAGTACTCGTAGATTGTTTTGTATAACCAGGGAAATATTGGGCACTGCAAATCCTATTCGCATACTATTAGCAAAGTACTAGCGAAGTGTGACGTGTTTTTGTAGTGTTAGATCCCTTCTAATGTCTCTGTGAAACAAACCAGGTCAAAGATGATTAATGTAAAAAAAAAAAAAAAAAATCTTTTTATGGATTATTCTAGCGTGTATTTGTGGTGTAAACGTTCTGGTGTGCATCTGGTAGACATACATTCAGCATTAAATACCTGATATGACAGATGTACAACTTCTAATGAATCTTTTGAACAGGAGAACACGAAACTGTATCTCAACTTACTTGAAATGGAGTACAGTGGCGATCTCAAGCAGAATGAAGAAAACATCTTGAGCTGTTTTGATAAAGCTGTCAATGGCGCGTTGTCTATAAAAATGAGGATTACGTTCTCTCAGCGAAAAGTGGAATTTCTTGAAGATTTTGGTTCTGATGTAAACAAGTAAGATGTAATCTGTGCAACGGCCAAATTAGGGTCACCAAAAGAGTGCTTGTAGAAGTAGTAGGGAAGGGGTATGGTTAGTGGCATCCATTAAACTATTCTTTGTGCCATCCGTTCTGTGTGGAGGGACAGCTAAACCAAATTCCTATTTTTAAACAGAAATCTCTTCAAAAAAATGATCCCTTTTTTTCTGAAATACCTAGCGCCTCATAGAGCAAAATCGTGCTGCCTGTCACTTCTTATGGTGGTTTTCTCGTGCTAAGTTTTGTAAAGGAGGATGCTCCTCAAAGAGAAAGTGAAGTGTTTTGCCACACAGCTATAATCTGATAGTCCATACTCTGTGAGCTGCTGCTTGAGGCTTCCAAAGCTGCATTGATTTGATTTTTCTGTGTTCAGAAGTGTTAACAATGCTGTACACTGACATGGGAGGGTCAGATACTAGAAGTGTAACTTTTCAATTCTGGATATGCTTTTTTTTCTCTTAATTCTCTACTGTAAAACAAGCGCTTGTTTTTATTGACATTTTGCAGATGAATAACTGGGAAGGACGAACCATGTGTTAGTTTTTCTGCTTTGTATGCTTTTAACAATAGCTGTCCTTAATTTCTGCTGACTCTGAATGTTCTAACTTGCATGGCAGCCAAGCACTGCAAATTTGGGATCCTCGATAGACAAAACAAAATGAAGTTTTCAATTCCCAAATACTGCAGCGCAGAATAAGTACAAGGAAAGGTTATCACAAGGAGCAAAACTGACAGAAGCAGCAGTTTTCGTGTCATACCTTGTAAGCTGTGGTATGCGCCAGGGGTGCTTAGTTATTTGTGGGAATCTTAGCTAGGAAATAAAAGTATTGCTCTCTACTCAGCAGTATGTGGTTATACCTGATATATCAATAATACAGCTCTCTTGTGCTGCATTAAACGTGCTTGTTCTTCCTGTGGTGTTTGGGAACAGGCCGTAGGTGATCCTTTGGAATTGCAATAATTTTGTATAATACTTATTTCCAGTATTTAAAGATACCAGCACTGCTATGGGTGGCATCCTGTGCAGCTGAGGGAATGCAACCACTGGAAAAAGCAGCTGTGCCACAAATAAGTTTTAGAAAACTTCTTTATTAAGTAACTTTATAACTTTATAAAAGAACTGCGTGAAGTGTGATAAAAGTTGAGGAAGTTGGGAAGTTCTGAGCTAACAGAAAATTTTCTCTGTGCATTGTGGAATCCCCCTTCAAACTAAGATTTTTGGCTTTCCCATCTTCATGGTGGATCACTGATTAAAATTTGATTATGATTGAATTTGGTTTAGAATGGTTTTGTATTTTTACAGTTTGAAGTAGACATTTCAAAATGGTTGCTCATGTGTTTAAGATGTTGATGTGAAAATTGTGAGCAAAGCTTTATTTCTTTTTGTCTCCTTCAGGCTTCTGGATGCCTATGATGAGCATCAGGCACTTCTAAAGGAGCAGGATTCTTTAAAACGGAGAGCAGAGAACGGGTAAGCAGTCTGTTCACCTGAGGGTATAAACTAACTTGATAGCCGAGGCACTGTGGGGTAGCTGGAGCGTGAACCACACTGAGCTGTAGCTGATGCAGAGCATTTTGGAAGTGCTTTAGAAATCTTTCAGAGAACAATCTCGGAGACTGCAGGGTTTTTTTTCTTTAATCTGTGAATATATATAGGTGTGTTTTTCAGCTTTAAACGTACTGCTTGCAAGAAACAAAATCACTGTTTTTTAATCACTTAAAGTATCAACTACATAGGGTTGTACTGTTGGCCAGAATACTAAGAAACAGATTTATTGGAAAATAACTTTTTGAATTATGGATCACTGAAAAATCATAGAATCATCGAATGGTTTGGGTTGGAGGGGACTCTAAGATCATCCAGTTCCACCCCCCTGCCATGGGCAGGGACACCTCCCACTAGCCCAGGTTGCTCAAAGCCTCATCCATAAAACAGTACTGCTAAAAATAACTTGATCTTTAAGCAGAAGCATGCTTTTGCTGTCCCTGTTTGAGCACCAGAACAATTTAAAAACCAGACTATTGTTCTGAAGCACGATTACTACTGTCTTTCTCTAAATCAAATTCTGTTACCCCGTTTGGACAGAGCACCAAGTTTGAAAATATTCCTTACCCTTTATTCATTGTAACATTTCTCACATGAAGACGTGCTCAGCATTTGATCGAAGATACCATTTACCAGGAAATATTCCCTTCACAGATCAGAGGAGCCGGATGAAAAGAAAATGCTCACAGATGACCCAACTCTGGCATCAGCACAGATGATGGATGGAGACATGCAAGTCAATCAGGCAGCGTATAACTACAACGCCTGGTACCAGGTAGGAGTATGCTGGGTTTAACGTGCATGTTCTGAATGTCTGCACGCTGTGGTGTTCCCAGCCACTTTATCTAGGGCCCAGTGTCAGTTGGTGAGGAAAGCTTGGAGTAAAAATTTATGTCCTGTTTTTGCTGATTCCTCTTTGGGCTATTATGCAGGTGTAAAATATTTCTCTCTAGTGCAGAGCAAAATTAGCAGTTTGGTGGTTGACTCTTGGTGTAAGGGGAGTGTGACAGTGGCTGAAGACATCGCTGGCTGACGGCACTAGACCTGTGCTGGTGTGTGTTGCCCAGATGTGTTGCCTCGGGACGCCGGTTTGCTGTGTGCTTTGAGAGCTGCTTTCACCAGCTAGAACTTCCTGCAACATCCTGCTGCGGGTCCTAGTGCACTGGCACCTCGTGCATGCAAACCAGTCTGCTCAGTGGCCCATCCTTTGGGGCTGGCCATGCATAGCATTCCATTTTGTCCCCCCAAGTGGCACAGCAAGTGAATCAGCAATATCATACCTTGGTTTCCAGCCTCCAGCATGTGCTCTGCTTGTGTCAAGACTGAGAGTCCGTTTTGTGTTCTGACTTGTTCAAAGGGCAGGCTGTAAACTCAGAGCTTCGACAGCTGCCTTTGTGTGTGCCATTAATGCTGGTAATGGTGGGTGCTGGTGGTGGCCCCTCAGCCGGGATGAGGCGTGTAGTGCAGGCTCGGGACGCCTGTGCCAGTGCGTCGCAGAGGGTCCGGCTGACATGTCTGTTGAAGCAGTTCAATGAAAGCTGCTGTTTAGGCTGCAGGGAGCCTGCCACACCAGGGAGAACAGGCTTTGCAGGCGGATGCAAACCAGCCGCTGTGTAGCTGATGTTTAGAACCACCTGCACCAAGGTGAAGTGTTCTTGCCAGAGTCAGGCGGTGAAAGGTGTCTCCCCCAGCATGGGGAAACCACTCAGTACTAGGCCAGGAAAAACGCCCCAAGTTATCAAACACAGGAATCCGAGGAAGATTCTGTGCCTTTCACAGTCTGCCTGGGAACAGCAGGGAACAGAGACCTTTGTTCGTCTGCCCCCAAGACCATGGTGCTGCCGAGCACCTGCCCGTGCTCAGCAGGGATGGTTGGGGTGTGGCTGGTTGCAGTAGGACCGTGGGAACCGTTTCAGGGGTGGTCTGCTTGCTGCACACTGACGGCTTCAAAGGGAGTAGTGTCTGGGGACTCGAGCACACACAGAACAGGGACCAGACAGGGGATCTGAGGAGCAAAAGAGAACCTCTGGCCTGTCCTGTAGTAGGAGACTTAGCACACGTGTGTTTATTAAGCAGCTAAAACATTGACAGGCAATGGCAGCAGCCTCTGTGCTGGTACAGATCTGATTTTTGCAGCTGAACCACTCTTCAGTTTCCCCCTGTACACAGCTGACTTCCAGGGGGTCCATAAGGTGGTTCAGAGTTCCTGGGCACTGCAGAGGGGTGAACCCTCTCGTGTTCCCCCTTTGTACCAGCCTGAGCCGCAGGCTGTGCAGAAAACCTCCTGAGGAGGTACCGAGCCCTGAGCACCTGCGTGTGACATGGCCCCCTCAGCACTGCCATAGCCAAGCTGGCTACTCCAGAACTGTCAAAGCTGCACAAGAGTAAACTTAGGTGTGCTGTTCTGCAACAGGAGCTAGCTTATTATTAGGTATCTGTCCTGGACTGTGGGCATTCTGACTTTTGTGTGGTGTGTTTTTTTTTTTTTCCTAGTACAATTACCAGAACGCATGGAATTATGGACAGTATTATCATCCGACTTGATCCGAAGAGTGAGTGAAGTTCACTGTGCTGCAGTTTCAACAAAGATGGAATAAAAAAAAAATATATTTTTCTAAATTAGGGATGTGAAAGAACTCTTGTAATACCTGCTTTTTGGTCTTTTGCATGTGAAGTGAGCCGATGTTCACAGGGTATGTGTGAAGCAAGATTTGTGAGCTGGTAACTGATAAATGGTATCTCTGTACAATTCTAGTTTACCATAAATGCATTTTTCTTAATTCCCTGCACTAATTTATGGAAATATCTGAAGAATTTTTTTTTTGTTTCATAATGATTACATAGATTTAATCAGTAAACCTGTAGGTTTTTTGTTTTTTTTCCCCAAAAGCCCTTCTGCTGCCCCGTGTTGGCCACCATGGCTGCTGCAGGAAACAAGCAGGTTGGGCCGGCTGCCTGCGCAGGAGCCAGGCTGTCCTCTCCAACCCAAACCTCACCACCTGCTTCTCACCAGCTCTCTGTGTCCCTGTCAGCAACTCCAGACTGGTTTATTTCTGTTGTTAGGATTGGAACTCCTCAGATGACGATGGCAGCTATTGCGAGCTGCAATACGTATTTTCTATTCTCTGTGGGGGTCAGAAATTAAAATGCAGTGCTAAATGATGTTGCATTCTTTTTTAAAAAGCACAAACTCTGTTTGGGATGATTTTTTTGTATTTGGAGTTTTTCATGTACACAGTGTGAGCAGATTTTTTTCATTTTGATCAAAGTGATCATTCCCATTTTTGTAATAAAAGCAAGGAATTCAGTAGTGCTTGGAGCTTTCTTGGGTTGCCTCAGTGAAGCCAGGAGTAAGAACACGAGAGCATCCATTCAGCAGCTGTTTCCAAACAAACTTCTGTGGAAGGCTGGGGCATGTTGGGGGGTCTCAACGAGAAGGAGGTGGGGGGCATTGTGCCTGACACTTCTTAAACAATGCCTAGAATAGAAATGTAAATTTTTTTCTCTTCCCCTCTTCTGATCTTTTAGGTTAACTAAACTACTTGTAAAACTCAGCATGGACACAGCAGCTAAAGCTGAAAGAGAAGCATGTTGCTGAAGCCTTGAGCTTCGAAGTAAACGCTGTTCAGTAAAAGATCACACAGTACTGAAAGGGATACTAACAACAGTCGGGACAGCTCACCTGGCTCTCCTTTCCCTTTAACAGTTTGCTGGAGATTTATGCAATTTTCCCCTCCTAGTAAGAGAAAGAAGTTTTAAGGTGGTGTATACACAAAGAAGTGGAGTCACTTGCATGTATAAACTATGATTTCTTTAGTGGTATGGTACTGTACAGCAGTTGGGGGCAGGGAAAACAAACTTGATTTCGATACAAGGCCACAGTTGTAACTATATCCTGAAGTTACAAGAGCAAAACGGCAGCTGTCAGAAGCTTTCTCAATATTAAATGGATTCCCAGCAGCAAAGGAAGCTCTTAATTTCATTCTATATCCACCAATTCCACTTCAAAGAAAAGTTTTGCATTTGGTGGAATCCTGTTTGCAGAAGTTAAGGAAACTTTAAAAAAAAAAAACCAAAAACCAAAAAAAAACCAACAGCCCCCCCAGTGAACGCATCAGTCACTGTTCAGTGATTTACCACCTGTTGTCCCTCTTTCCTCTCCTGTGTCAGTTTTGTATTTCACTGACCCCTTTTAACACCTTGGATTCAGTATGGAGCCGCAGCTGCTGTCTGCCATGAGCTGTCATGAGACATTCAGTTTCCAGCTCCGCCAGTATGCCTTTATTGAGACAGCTGAGTCCTGCCTGCACTGCCTGAGCATTGTCCGCAGGCTTGGGACAGTCACTGGTCTTCCCCTCTCCTCTCTGGGACGCAGTTAGACTGTCCCACTGTACTACAGAGGGAAGAAGAATTTCTAGACAGTCCTCTAAAACTGAGCGAGAGAGAACACTAACTTCCCTTACTCTAGCGGAGTTGGAACCACGAGTGCCTAAGACCCTCTGCAGAATCGCTCGCTCAACCCTGTATTTCAGCTGTAGCCCCGAACCAGTTCTAGGTGAGATTTAACTGCTGTCCCTGCAGCTGCAGCAGGGAACTGTCCTCCCAGCTCCCAACCACACTGGTTCCCATCCCCATGGCTGCTGCAGAAATAAGCATTAGGAAGCAGCTGGAGTGAAAAAGCAGGCAGAAAACAATAGCGAGTTCTCCTCTGCAGTACTCCCTGCAGGAGCATTCCTTAAAAACAAATGGGCAATTGCATCCATCTGTTAAGTTCACTGATTTTTTTTTTAATATTCATTAATATTCTAAGCCTGCTATGAATAACAAGTGAATGCTCCCTTCCTTATACCCCTGTCCATAAAGCACAGTACTCCACCAAGCATTTCCAGGTTCCATAATGAGTAACTGCCTGTGTGAGGAAGGATACTTGGCATCAGGCTGCCCTTTCTTGCCATATGCCCACTCGGGTTCAATTTCCAGTTGAGCCTTCTCTCCTTTACTCATTGTTAAGAGAGCTTCATCCCACTGAAAAACAAACAAACGAAGCCCAAACCAAACTTTAACAACAAATGAACACAGCAGTCTGACAGAGCTTAAGAAAAAGGGCACTTCATACACTTTTCCAGTTTGCTCCTATGAATACTTGCACAATACCGTATCCTCTCCAGCACACTCATGCACCCCAGTGTGCACTGTGGGGTAATTTCACATTCTTTTTATTTCTGGAAACACCCCCCACAGCTGACGTTCCCTGCTCCGGCATCAGCCTGTACTGTACTGGCAGTTCAGATTTGTAGTTTTATGTTGTGAAGACGTTAATGAGCCAAGGAAGTACCATTCTTGTTTCAATGTAGGTATCGGCAGTTTCAGAATGCATTTCAGAGCAGCCCACCACACACGCAGTACAAGGGGTTTGTCCCTCCCTGCCTCCTGTTTCCCCGTTCTGCAGTATCGAGGGACTTGCATTTGCTTAAGACCAATTTTATTTCAGTGCTTGTCCCCCTTTGAGACTCGCTCGCGCTGCCCCAAGCTGGCATTCGGTTTAGCACCGTATCAGCATTTCACAATGAACAGCTGCTGCTCACGCCTTGCAACTGCTCAAGGAACGAAGCTGGCACCCCCACAAACACAGGAGCGCTGCACCAAGAGACTAAACAAAAACCCTGGCAACTGCTGCTTCTGCAGCACTGGCCACACGCCCAGGGACATTTTCCCCTTCTCGGTTCCAGTCCAGTCACCCATAAAGGCCTTCTCCCTGCATAGCAGCATGGAAGATTGTGCTGGGTTGGGTTGGGTTTGGTTTTTAAAGTCAGGTAAGCATAGGATCCTTTTTGCATTCTTATCTCGTGCAGCCAGCTGCCCATTTCATCACTGGCTCAGCAGCAGCATGACAGAGGTAAGCAGCTCACCTGCTTTGCACAGGAGCTGGTATCTGCCAGACGCACCAACTTGACACCACTGTCCGCAACTTCTATACGTAAGCAAGCAGAGGGGTGTGCTGAACTTCTCCTGAGTGCTTTCAGTTCACCTGGATATTCCCCTCACACAGCTTCCACCTGTGCTGCTGTAGCACCCGGCACTGGACAGAGCAGAGGCGTTACAGCAGCAAAACTGCCGCTCAGTTCAGTGCACGACAGCAACTGGGAGTTTCAGCATCCCGTTCAGAGTTAACGGATGAACTGAGCTCTGCATGAAAAGGCATCAAGGCCAACACCAAAAAGATGCTGAGAGGAAACAATCTGCCTACAGACTAAAGCACACCAAATGCACCCAGGGATAGATGGAGCGCTGGGAACCTGATCACCGTGACTTGTGCAGAGCACCAGACAGAAGCATGCAAAAGGCTGTGCTGTTACCCAGTGCTCCACACACCACTCAGCGAGAGGAGTGACACTGCAGATGGCTGAACGCATCCATAAAGAATAAATGTTACATCCCGCAGATGTAAACGCTTTCAACCTGCCTTTTTACCTCCACAAGAAACAAGACCAGCAGCTCAAAATTTGCACCCAGTCATAAATCCTGCAGAATTAAAACTTTTTGGATTCTGAGGGAGTCATTAATGGTTTACTTACACCTCTGATTACTTTTCCTACGCCAACTTTGAAACTTAGAGGTTTGGCTGCTTTTTTCTTCTTTGAACCTGAAAGACAGTTTTACGTTCATTTGCTTTAACATCATACCAGCACATAGCATACTTCTATCTAAAATTACTATTACGATCATACTTTTATATAAATACCTGTTCTTATAATATTATTCTTAGCCCACTGTCAGATTTTTAGGGGAAAATTCAGTGCTGTGCACTATAAACCTTATTAAACATTCAAGTTGCAACAAGAGATAAAGTTGATGAGCATCTCTCAGATACTGATCCAGTGAACCTAAAAGATGCGTTTCTGATTTACTAAAGTTGATGGTACAAGTCATAAACACATTAGTGAAACAGAAAAAGTCACTGGGGAACGTACATCATGATATAACAAGTACGATGAATCACAAACAGTATTCCAACAACAACCTTGCTGTTCCTCTCAGCTTTGGACATCACTGCTGGAAAGGTATTCTGGTATTTCAGAATCTCATATACCAAAATCCTCTGATCGGGAAACTGTCACAAAAATACCAGCATACTGCAGTGGATATGGTACACCAGACCACTTGAAATCACTCTCGTTCCAGCGCCTCCACGTTTAAGGGTTTATTACAGAAGCACAAAGCTCCAAGTGGTCAAATTCCACAGATAAGGGAAGCTCCCTGAGCAGGGACTGTCCTTTGAAGTCATTTCAGTACTGATTAAATCCCCGCATTTCACATTACGGCCTGGAGAATGCCAAACGTGAGCTCTGGGAAGATGCAGCAGTGTCACTTGACACCAGCCGGTCCCAAAATACTGCCCTGAATTTCCTTCATGGAAAATCAGGCTCCAGGAGCAGCCTGCAGGGACAACCCCAATCAGCTCAACAACATGAAGACAAAAGCAGTTTGTCAGGACTCCTGCCATGCACACTTTCCAGAAGCAAACGCTTGCCCAGGGCTGCTTAATGCTTCCAGCTAATTTCCTCTCTGTACATTTGCAGCAAAAGCCAAACAGTATACACATGACCTTACTTGTTTGAATATTGGTATCGAAGACTGTTCCATCCTGTAGTTTTCCTGTATACCAGCAATGAACAGTGTCCCCTTTCTTCGGAAAGTTGGTTTTATCACCCTTCTTTAAAATTGATTTAGTATACTTTGGCGGCCCCTAAGTTTATAAAAACAGAGTTATGACTGCTGCATTAACTACTCTCGGACCAACCACATTCAAGACCAAACAACCACTTAGTTCAAGGCACCGAATGAACACATGCAGTGTTAGCAAAGGGCACATTTTACAGCATTCATGCCTAACTGCAGTGCTGTAATATTTGGGGAAAACGTAGCAGCATAGACACAGACTTCATCTTCAAGGTCCCTTCCAACCCAAACCACTCTACGACCCTATGATTCAGCCAAGACAAGCTTTGGGAGAGATGCACACGACTACTTCAACTTACAGAAGCTGCCTACGGCTAAGGCATGGTATAAACACCAGACTTCTTGCTGTAACCAGGTTTTCAGAGACCTGGTTAGTTCACCTGCCCCACACGATCGCCCAAACCATGCAAGGGGGTGTCCCACCAACCTCCTCCACGGCCTCCTCGGGCTTTGCCGCTTTCCCTTTGGCCTCCTCTGCTTTAGCAGGCTTTGCCTTCTCCGCCGCCTTCTCCTCACCCTCCGTGCCCTTAAACCTCTGAGGAGAGGAAGAGAGGCATCAGCCACCAATGCCATCCCCCAGGCCGGACCCTCCCCTCCCCGTCCCCTCACCTGCGTGTGGAAGAGCTGCGTGTAGGCCGCGATGAGCTGCTCCTTATTCGCCGTCTTCGCCACGTTCTTCACCTGCCCCAGCAGCTTGTGCTCTGCCAGGAACTGCATCAAAAAACACGGTCAATGAGCGGTGGAAGGACTCCAGACCCCTCACACATACCACCCATCCCTTACCGCCTGGGCTGCGTGCTCCTGAAGGAATTTGATGATATCCTTCTTGGGCAACGCCTCGCTCCGCAGCTCCTCAGCGCTCCAGGGCTGCGCCGGACCTGCCGCC
>NW_010118992.1:0-2161 GCF_000699245.1 Pterocles gutturalis
GGGACACAGGCCTGTCTTCCCCTGAGCCCTCCCCGGCCTGAAAACAGCCAAAATTGGGGGTTCTGGGCCGGGATCGACGGAAATTTCTTGTTTTCCCCCAGCGTGGTTCAGCGGGGATCCCGGCATGCTCGGCTGAGTCGGAGAGGAGCTTCCTCCGCCGTAAGTAGGAAAGAGACAGAAAATAATTTCCTTGGAGGAGGATTTTCTCCTCGGGGGGTGCCGCCGTCCCCGCGTGTCGCTTTCCAGGATTCCCGATGCTGCGCCTGCGCCTCGTGCTCCGACGTCGGAAAAAGGTTTTTCCGCAGCTGGTGCTCTTCCCAAGGAGGAAAATCAGGAAAATCGCGATCGTTGTGGCTTTGGGTTCTCGTAGAAAAGCCGTCAGAGCTTTTCCCGGGTAGGAGGCATAGGAAGCGCAGAAAAACCTGCAAGAATTGTTAATTTTTGGGTTTTTTTCTCGATTCTGCACCGTTTTGTGCAGCCATTGGTGTTCACGGAACGCTTCTCTCCCTGGTAGCCGGGCGAGTGGATTTTTCTGACTTTATCTTGTGCCAAATCCTGCGAAAATGTTTTTTTTTCCTGGTTTTGACACCTCAGGAGCAGGGGAAGGGTGGTTTTCAGGACCGGGATCGGATCCGGAGGGGATTTCAGGACCGGGATCGGATCCGGAGGGGATTTCAGGACCGGGATTGAATCCGGAGGGGATTTCAGGACCGGGATCGGATCTGGAGGGGATTTCAGGACCAGGATCGGATCCGGAGGGGATTTCAGGACCAGGTTCGGATCTGGAGGGGATTTCAGGACCAGGGTCGGATCCGGAGAGGATTTCAGGACTGGGATCAGATCTGGAGAGGATTTCAGGACCAGGACCGGATCTGGAGGGGATTTCAGGACCAGGATCGGATCTGGAGAGGATTTCAGGACCAGGATCAGATCCAGAGGGGATTTCAGGACCGGGATCGGATCCGGAGGGGATTTCAGGACCAGGATTGGATCCGGAGGGGATTTCAGGACTGGGATCGGATCTGGAGGAGAATTCAGGACCGGGATCGGATCCGGAGAGGATTTCGGGACAAGGATTGGATCCGGAGGGTATTTCAGGACCAGCATTGGATCCGGATTGGCGTAATTAGATCATTTTGTTTGTTAATTCTCCAGCCCCCCACCTGCTCTTTTCGCGGGTTTAAACCCGAGTCGAGGATTCGGGGCGCGAGGTTCTCACCCGGCTTTCGGGCGCTGCGGGCGGAGGGCGTTTAATTAACGATTATTTTCTCTGAACGATGATTTTCGCTAGCGAAGGCGGACGTAACGAGAGCGCAATTCTTGGGAGCCGCGCTCTCTCCACTCTCTCTTTCCCCCGCGTCGCGTGCTCCCGCGCCGCCGGTTCGCCGTAATCTCTGCTGGCGCTGTCAGGGGCTAATTAAGGGTTTGACTGCACTAATCAGCTGGCAGGTTAATTATCAGCAAACGCTAATCGCTGGCTGAAACGTCGCCCCCTTGGCGGCAGCCGGAGAGGGAGCTGAGCGCCGCCGGGTCTCTAAAGCCGCCTGGAAATCGCCTCCTGACGCCGGTGCCTCCTCGGCGGGTCGTTAGGAGCGCGGGTAATTAACGAGGGAAGAGCTGGCCGGAGACTTTCCTTTGAGACAAGAGAATGAAAAAAAAAAACAAAACAAATTCTCTTTGACACGAGGATTTTGAGGCTCCGAAACCAGGAGGATCCTCGCGGGGGTGATGAGTGCTTCAGATGCTTCGAATTCCAGGATTCTCCGAATTCCAGGATTTCTCTTGCCCTCTCTCATCCACTCCAAATTCCAGGATTCTCCGAATTCCAGGATTCCTGAACTCTGGCATCTCCGAATTTCAGGATTGCTCCAAATTCCAGGATTCCTCCTGTCCTCCCGTGGAATTCCAGGATTCCTCCTCTGCCCTGGCATCTGCTCTGAATTCCAGGATTTTTCCAAATTCCAGGATTCGTCCTGCCTTCCCTTGTCCTCTCCAGATTCCAGGATTCCTCCTGTGTTCCAGGGTCTGCTCCGAATTCCAGGATTCCTCCTCTGCTCCAGCACCTGCTCTGAATTCCAGGATTCCTTCGAATCCCAGGATTCCTCCTGCCCTCCCTTGTCCTCTCCGAATTCCAGGATTCCTCCTGTTCTCCCATGAAATT
>NW_010118992.1:2282-2511 GCF_000699245.1 Pterocles gutturalis
CCGCCCCCGAGAGGATCCCCCCCCTGCCGATAAATCCTGCTGGGAATCTGCTGTGAATTCCAGGATTCCTCCTGCTCCTTTATCCTCTCCAAATCCCAGGATTCCTCCAAATTCCAGGATCCCTCCTCCTCCAGGAATCCCAGGACCATTTTCCCTGCTCCGTGGCCCCGTGCCGTGCTCTCCGCCCGCTCCGGCACCCTCCACGTCCCTTTTTTATTATTTTTTTTTC
>NW_010118992.1:3010-3218 GCF_000699245.1 Pterocles gutturalis
TTTTTGGGGGTTTTTCGGGGGTCAGGATCCATCCAGATCCTTGGGAAGGCGAGAGCCGGGCAGATGCGCGTCTCTGCTTGTTTTGTTCGAATTCTGAAAGATTTGAGGGCTGGAATTATTGCTTTGGATGCGCTTTCCTCTCTCTCTGGATTAATTACGGCGTTTGATGAGGTGCCGGGGGCTCTGCGGGCGCTGTGCAGCTGCCGGC
>NW_010118993.1:0-15531 GCF_000699245.1 Pterocles gutturalis
GTAGATATCTGTGCTTGAAGGACAGCTGTGTATGTGTCCTTGAGAGGGAGGAACGAAGGGGGACAACTTCTAGTCCTGTGACCGAAGATTGCTTCTGACACAATTCTTGCATCAGTAGTGCTGTTTTATTTTAGTTTTTCCAATAAATGCATTAATTCCAGTATCAAAGTCACCAACCAGAAGGGGATGAGTGCTATCAGCACTCAATAGTTGATTGATTACAGAAGATGATGAAGGCACACAGAACCATGAAGTAGGTAGCAAATATTTAGAAAGAAAATATGAGATTGACAGAGGTGAGATCTGAAAGACACCTACTGATGTGCATCACTTTCATCTACTTCTTCCTAAACATCTGTGTTAGATATTTTTTCCCAAACCCTGAATGCAAAGATTAAAAAACTGCATAAGCAATATCCACTGCTTAATTACATGAACCGTTAAACTAAATAATTATTTTCTCAGGTCTTGTTTCCTATGAACACCAGGAACTGGCACTTCAGAGTAGGTACAAGAAATCCCTTAAACTACTATGCAACTTTAGACTAAGGTCTAAAGATAAAAGTTAAACATCACCTCCAAATTTATTTTAGTTTTGTTGCTAGCATTAATACTGTAATTGAGTATTATATAAATATCTTTGTCAAGCCTCACTGTGCAATTATTTTCTTTACTGAAGTCACAACACAATTCCAGTTTACTCACATACTGTGTTAAAAGAGAGTCTCCTAATTTTATTTTTATTGAATAGTCTCTTGATCTTCAAGAAAAGATGAGAACAGTAATTCTCAAGATATTTTACTGTCTCAAATTACTGCTTTAAATTGTTCGGGTTTTTTAATGATAGAGTCCTAATCCCTTTGTGTGAGTAGAAAAGACGAGAACGGTAATTCTCAAGATATTTTACTGTCTCCAATTACTGCTTTAAATTGTTCAGGTTTGATAGAGTCCTAATCCCTTTGTGTGAGTTGTGTTTAGGTCACTGGCTACTTTTTACAAATCTTGCAACAGAAACATTCTCTAAAATTGGGTAACTAGGACAGTAAATAGTATTTTAAATGAAACTCTATTATGGATTAATATAACAGCATGATAATATTTTCTGCATTTTCCATCCCAACCATCACATACTGAATCATCTTGTTTGATGACAAGCATACACATCTCATTAAACTGTCCATGACAACACCCAAATCACTTTCAATATTAAAGTTAGTTTAAATCCTGTAAGCATTTCACATTTTTCCACTCATTGGTTATTACTTTACACATAATGTCATATGCAATCCTATTTTTCCATTTATCTGTTTTGTTTGTGCCTGTCTGTGACCTATGTCCTCTACACATGACCTACCTAAACAAGTCTCGTTTACAAATGTTGCTCTTTCATTGCTCTGAGTCACTAATGTTGCAACATTTATTTCCATAACGCTATGAAGAACATATTGCAAAGCATATGCTCAAAGAAACATTCTAATGGCCTACAGCCAGAGTGCAATCAAATAGTCTGGAGAAAGAGCATTCAATACTCTTTCAATATTCAATAATGTAACTTTTACCTCCTCATAGCAACAACAGAAGTACAATGACATCATTACCAAACCTACAGGAGAGACTTTTATTGCGTGTTCCATAGAGATACAGAACATCTCACCGATAATGCCACAAAATCTGTTAAGTATGTCTGGAGTGACTAACTGGTACAGAATGCGCTGCTCGTCTAGTCACTGGACAGCAGTCTCAATTTAGACTTGAATTTGCTAACAAATACTGGTTGGAAGTATTAGTACTTGTACTCCCAAACACATGCATTACCCATTTTCCTACCAAGGGAGAACATGGGACTTTTACCCTACCCTCTATACAGTGCTTGATTGCTTCTCAAGATTACAAATTCCCAGTATGGGATTTTAGTTACCTTGTGAAAACCCCAGCTACTCACTAAATTTCTACAGCAGTTTCTCAAGACAGTATGAAAGAAGAAAACTGTACTTGTAAACAACAGTCAAAAGAAAACAAAAAATTTGGAACTATAAGCCAGGTTTTTTTACAAAAGCAATTCAATACAGCACGACATAGACTGATGTACGTTAAGTATAATTTTCTCCACAAAGTAGTAACAGTAACAGATTAAAACCAATCCTCAAACTGCAATTCAAGGAATACATAAGAAGAGTTAAAAAGTTAGTTAACCGAATTAGTTGTCATTTTCTGAAATGGAATTTATAATATGCCTCACAAATGCATGCAACATTAGCCCAATGCAATATTTGCTAATTATCTTCAGCAAGAATACTTTCTGCCAGAAAACAACACCATCAATATTGCAGTAGGGCTAAATGCATATTGCACACCCGGATATTGTAAACAGATACTCTCTATTTCAAGTAAGGCTGACAAGTCTACTCCCATTTAAACAACAAAAACCCACCCAGCACAGGTAAGGCTTTTAAATTTGAAACAAAACATAAAGCAGTTTTACCATGCAATGGGAAAGGTAGACCTGACCACTTTATTGCCATAAAGAATTGCTATACAACCTTTTGACTCCCTTCTTAGTTCTAGGCTTCCAGACCACAAGGAAGCCTGCAGGAATCCCTGCCATTTAAGTAAAATGTTGTGTAGGCATAGCATATCCCTTTAACATTGCAGAATTAGGTCAACAAAATAAACTGTTGATCAGTAAATTTAATTTTTAATTTAATCTATGGATAATAATTGCCTGGCTTCTGTCCACTGCACAGGAGTAGAGTGTTTTACCTTCCTCATGTGTTACATGTAGCTGCAAAGAGTAATTGCATGTTAATTAAAGGCATATAAAATACTTTCACATGAGGTAATTCTGATTTTTACAAGACTCCTTTTAGTTGAGCAGAAGAGGAAAAGAAGGAAAGCAGAGAAAAATCTCTTTCCTAAAAAAAAAAAAAAAGGAACTCCAGATATCTGAGAAGAAAAACACATTACATTCATTTGATAAACACATTTATTCCTAAAAATTTGCAAGAGCACAGAGAAGTGCTTGAAAGCCTCTCTCTCCACTTCAAAGAAGGGAGATGCTTAAAACTCAGGCAGCACAGGTATGCCACTATAGTGTCTACAGAAAAACTCTTTCAATCCCATGAAACACATTAATCTTGTTCCCAGAGGAACTCGTTACTCTTATCCAAAGAAGCTTTTTACCATTCTACATTTACTCTCGGAGAAGGTTGTTTCAGTTCTTTCATTAGCAGTGCCAGCTTACAATGTTTTGGCAACAATGACATTACTTTGATAAAAGTTATAAACAATGAGCTATCAATATAAATACAGATGAATAAAACTCAGTAATAAAACTTGTAATAAATTCTTCCAGTGACTTTTCCTGAATAGCCACTAATGCACTTGTATACGTATCTACAAATACAATTTCACTGGCAACTGACACAGCTGATACCATTTAATTGCAATCTTTACAGCTCATCTCCCTTTTCAAAGAAAGGGGCGATGGGCAAATCCCTCAATATAGCAAAGATTAAAAATCCCTACTACAGCACATTATTTAATTTCTCACGATGTCTCCTATAAGAAAAAAGGCACAGCAGGTGGCTAGTAAAATTTGTAGCAGACCTATAATGAGTCCAATCAAGCAGAGCTAGCAAGCATACAGGAATATAATCAGAAATTAGTGCACTAAAAATTACTTTCCTTCCCAGAAACAGAAATCATTACATTAAAGGCTTTCAGTGTTTTGATAAATATGAAAACAGCTACTTCAAAAGACTAACAGTATATGCTAATCCTTTCTAGTTGTTTTAAGATTTGCTTACTAGTGAAACAATAACAAAACTGAAGGCTCTCAGACATTCTACTAATTATTTTTAATCTGATCTTTTTTTACTTACTTGAGCATTTTTTCCCAGATATCACTGTCATAAAAGGCGTGACTCCAACCCATTTTGACTGTTCCAACAATGACATTCTGCTTAAAAACATCTGATCCTAACTTGCGATACAGTTCTTCACAATCATCCAGAGGGATATGGAACAACCCCAACATAAAAGCTAATATTGCTCCTGAAAAAGAAATATTTTGAAATGTAAAATATAGGCTGAAGTAAGATTATAAAGATGGATTACCATTTAATGTAGTTCATAAGTTAACAGAATATCTATCTTGAAAAGGGAAGAACAATTGACATTTATATCACTAAATTCATGTTCAAAGATCCCAAACCATGTTTCAAAGGAGTTCTACAAGATTGGAAGGGTCTACTTTCAAAAACAGAACAATGAGAAGTTGACAAATGGCATTATTTCCTTTCACAGGTTTCATCTCTGCAAACATATACGTGGCAGAAAGCAAATTAAATCCACTGCTTTATTTGGAAAGAGAAATTAATAATAGGAATCTATGCTGTGGTATCAAAAATATATTTGGATCATTACTTGCTATCCCGCAAACTCTGAGTCAGTAAAGAAAAACTCTAGGAAAATTCTGTAAAAAGAGGGGAGTTTTGATCAATTTGGAATAGATTTGGCTGCAACCATTTATAATTAGTCATTCATACATACTGCCATCTAGTGTGTGCCTAAAAAAAATTATGACCTACCCTTGCAGCAACAAAACAGCATGGTTGCAGAATACCATTAAAGAGACTGTGGAAAAATACAATTAATGCATCATTATAATTCTTAGATATATTAAACTGAAAGGGACATATACAACCTTTAAATGCAATTGTGCAATACTGTGAGGAGATGTAATTAAGCATTAGGAATAATAAGGACACATAATTTTTCCAATTTGGAAATGTATGCAATAGGTTTGAATAAAATTAGTTTAAAAAGGAATAAAGTATTGAAATAGAGTAAGAATAAAACACATATGCAGAAAGAACTACATTAAAAAGTTACAGATGGATTTAAAGGAGACATGACTTCCAAGCTTCTTTTGCTCTCACAAATCCCACCACAATAGCTGAGTGTCAGTGGATTGGTGGTCTCAATTTTTTAAAACATAGGCACAGGTTATATTAAGCATGTGTTCTACTTGACACATTGAAGTTTCATCAAGAGAAACTTACTCAACTCCCAAATCACTAAATGCCTGTATTCAAGTCAGACTAAACATCTAGCAGCAGAGAAACACCATTTTTCCTGAATCATGCAAATCCTCTCCTACTTTCTTTTCCTCTTAACGGTCCAGCACCAATTCTATAATACCATGTATTTGCTATTTTGATGAACAGTTTCAAAGCCAAAGAGACAAAATTCATAGCAAATGCAAATTCATTTTCATTTCACCTCCCGAGAAACAGCACCAAAAACTGCAGTCAGCTTCAGCACACAAGTGGCAGTAGATAATATCATAGTCAAGGTACACATTAAAGGGCTTTGCTGAAACCTGCTGGATGGTAAGAAGGAGAGTAAGGTCAACATCAAAGATATAGCGCAGGCTCTACCATATGGTCCAGCAAAAAAAGTGTCTGATGCTTCCACCACATCTTGCTCTGTATCACAGACTCCTATACTCCAACCACCATTTCAGTCTTAGTGACCAACACTGCAGGGGGAAAAAATACCTAAATAAAACCTTTGAGGCTAAGGATCTTATCTTGAATAACACAGGGATAGAGCTGGATAATGACACATGAGATAGGCAAAAATATAACCTGAAAGGCAAAAGTATTCTTTCCTTCTTCAGCACTAGTAAGACTTCAGCAGAAGTCTGGACCTGAATAGTATTCTTCAAAAAAAGATGGGGACCAACTGAAAAAAAGAAAAACCACACAGAAAAACCCCCCAAACAATCACGGGTCAAGAGAATCAATCTATAAGGAAAGCCTGAGTAAACCAGCTATGACAAAAGCCTTTAAAATGCACAAAAGGCTTCTGCAAAGAGAAAAAAAATCTGTTATCCGTGTTCCTGAGGAATGAAGACAAGAGGAAATAAATTTGAACTGCAAAAGGAAGATCCACATTAGACATTTGGAATTTTTTTCAGAATGTAAAGAGAGCAGATCACTAGCCCAGATTTTTCTGAAGAGACCTGACATTGATTCAAAATCTTAGACAATTGTCAGCAGTGAAACACACACAGCTGATCCTTCCCTTGGGAAATGAGACAGCCTCCTAAGGACACTTCCAGCTCTGTAATACCATGACTTCACTTATTTGTGAGTTCTCCTGAAAAAAATACTACTTCTATCAGAAATGTGTTCAAAATGCATTTCATAACTGGAAAGAAATAATGGAGGAAAAAAAAAATCAACACAGAGATGCCAGCTTTGTTTAAGCAGACTTCTCATCTGCACATCACTGAAGGCTGGGAGAATACATGGGGCAACTAGCCCTATGTTGTTCTTAACAACTCAGAAAGAATATTTTGGGAGAATATCATTATGTGAAGTCCTTACACAAACTTCACGTACATCCAAAACTGATGGTCGAAGAGATGAGTGCAATTCAGATGTTTTTGTAATAAAATGCACTGGAAAACAATATGCTTAGAGAACCTTTGATTACAGTATGTCAATGATTGAATCCCTCATATGATGCATCTGAATGCCACTAGTTATTAGATCAAGACAGAAATTTAGGAAAAAAAGTACATTTTTAAAATTCTTGGAGCAGGCCAGCACATTTGAAAATGTGGTAGTATGCACTTTGCCTGATCACATACTCTTGATGCTATAAACTGCTCCCTGTGACTGAACTATTAGTGCACCACTACTGAGAAGTATCTTTGTTATACTGGGAGATCACACGAGCAGTGAAAAGAACACACAAGCCACATCCACAGCATACCTGCAGATAAATTGTCCTCAATGGATTAAGTGCTCTATGTATCTATAAACATACCCTGGAGAACAGTGATAATCACCCTCACTTACAGAATTCCCAGCAGCTCAGTTCATGGGGCAATGGCACTTCTTTCTCTCAACTGCCCTGTTTTCATCTCTGGATTTCTGCACAGAATAGGCACAAACTTGGTACACAATTTATGTTAACTTGGTTCCCCATCAAAAATGTTTAGTGGCTATCACTGCGTTGCACGTGCTTGCAAATTTTCTGGTGCTTCCATGCGCAGATATTGTGCTCAAAAATAGGCATGTGATCTAAGTATGCAGGGCCCTGTAAAGCATCATTACAGCAATCCTTCTCTGTGGCTGCCTGCATTTACATCCGATGACCACCAGTGAAGTACAGGGAAGCTAACTACAAAGACAGACTTTGTGATGCTGAATCCACAGCAAACCAATTATTTCTAAACCTCAAAGGCAAAACAGCTAAACCATATTAAGAGATTGGAAAAACATAGCAGAAAAAAAAAGGACTGTAATGCACAAGAGGCATCCTTCCTGTCATTTCATACATAACTCTTGTAAACCACAATTCATCCAGCTGCAAGCTTCTGCAAATTCTACTGGCATACGTACCATCAACACAAACTCAAAACAGTAAAGTACACTGCTAGCACATGCAGACAGATACGTACAACCTCTCCCAGCCATGTCTTGTCACCTATTGCTAGCTGGACTACTGCAGAAAAAAGCTTTGTAGTATAAATAAAGCTTAAAAGAACACACTAAGTACTTACTAGCATACAAACCTCAAAATCTGGTGAAGAATTAAGAATAAAGTTAGTTCTAATCCGAGCAGTGGGATCGAATTAAGAACGCCAGGCTTCTCTATAAAAGATGTCTTTTTCATTATTGAAGGAGACTAATACTAGAGAAGTCATTTTTTAGTGAAACCATCTTCCAAAGAAACGACCACTACCTGCTAACTTAACAAAGGATTATTTTCAAAGACTATTAAAAATATAAAGCAGGGAACTATATTGTGCCTACAAATTAATTCTGTCCAGCAGACCTAAACATTCATCTCTTCTCTACTATTTTGAGCCTACTAAGCAAATCTCGGGAAACACGAACATTATATCTGGTCATGTTGATCTGCATTTAGTGTTATTTCTGAATTAAACTGTATGGAAGATAAGCATAGTGCAAAAAAAAATTTGAAGAATGTGGATTTCTAAAGGAAATTGAGCTATTGAACTACAGCATACCTCTTATGTTCGAAAACATAAGCATTATGCTGTTACTGGTTTAGCATCATTTCCAAAAGAGATGACTGTCTTTTAAATATGCTTTAGAGTTTCCTACTTCCTAGGGAGGAGTAACTTTATCACTGAGTCACAAAGTAGTTAAGGCTGGGAGAGACCTCTAGAGGTCATCTAGTCCAACCTCCTGTTCAAACAGGTTCAATTAGAACAGGTTACTCAGGACTTCTTCAGCCAAGTTTTGAATATCTCCAGGGATGGAGATACCACAGCCTGTGCATGGAACTCCTCCCAGTGTCTGACCATCCTTGCAAGGAAAATGATTCCTTACACCTAATTCTAACTTCCCACATTCCAACTTGTCTGTTGGCTTTTCTCCTATCACCACGCACCTTCAAGAAGAGACTAGCTCCATCTTCTCTCTATTTTCCCATTGGTTGAAACAGCACTAAGACCTCCCCTTACCTTCTCTTCTTAAGGCCGAATAAACCCAGTTCTTACACTCCCTCTCTATATGTCATGACCTCCAGTTCCCTGACCATCTACTTGGCCCTCTGCCAGACTCATTCAGTGCATACAAGAACATATGCAACAGATTAAGGGTTTACTGAGGAGACTAAAACTAAACACACAGTCCCTAAAAAGGGACCCTTAATCTGTTGGGTAAGTTTTTGTGCATATAAGCCAATATGTGGTCATCTTTCTTTGCTCCAAGGGTACACTGCTGACTCACATTCAACATGTTCCAACAGGAGCAAGTCTCTTGCTGCAAAGCAAGTTTCTAGCCAGTCAGTGCACCTCAGATGGAGGGCTTGGTACTCAGCTTTACTGAACCTTGGATGGCTCCTATCAAGCCATTTCTCCAGCCTGTACAGGCCGATCTGAACAGAGGGAGGGCATTGCTGTATCAACCACTCCCTCTAATTCTAATTCAGTATCATCCAAGACCTTGCTACAGGCGTACTCTGTCCTGCTGTGCAGATCATTAATAGACACAGGAAACGCCATTGGCCCAATATCAGTCCCTGAGGGACATTCTCTTAGTTGTCTGTAAAGCCCCATAAACATCTAAGATATTCCTATCTACAGAAAATGAAGGTTTCACATTCATTGAAAAAAAAGACAAATCACTTTGAAGTTTTAATTAGAAGCAACAAGTATATCATGAACCACCCAAAGTTCTTATTCAGAAGAAAAAGGAAAGCCTTTAGAAATCACACCTGTACTTTCTCAGTTTGCACTCAAAGTCAGAAACCAGCAAGTTCTGCAAAATCTACTTTTATCCTCAGATGTTCTTCTACTATATTCATAGCAAAATACCAACTTGTGGCTTAACAATTACCTGTGCTTACACCACAAATGTAGTCAAAAAGCTGATGAACCGGCTTTCCAGTTAGCTCTTCTAGTTTCCGTAGAGTCTGAAGTGCAACTAAACCCCTGAAACACAAAAAAGCCCCTTCACACACACAATTGTAGTTTTATCTTACATAGCTCAAACTAAGCTCACGTTTGCTTAATTATAACTTAGTAACTACAACAGTAAGAATGCTGAATATTTCAGGGAATGAAAGAGCAGCAGAATACAATTAAAACAGAATTACAAATACTAAATATAAATTACATACTCAAGCATACCAAAAATAGTACTCAACAGCTACAGCCATATTGTTTTGTAGCCATACTGTTTTGTAGCAAAGGCTCAGCGATGATCTTCCTTTGTAGACACAGACTCAGAGATTTTAGCTGCATCCACACCACATAGCACTTGCAGTTTGGTCTTAACAGGGCTATACAAATGCCCCTTAGGACACAGTATTTTTCTGTGGATTTTTTTTGCCTCAATTCAGTGTGTCTGAAGTAATGGGAGAGATGCATTCCAGACCATCAGACTTGTGCTTCTAATAGCACGAAACAAGAGTATCTGGCATGCAAAGGTGCTAACTCTGCTCAGCTAGAGCTAGCAAACTGTGTATGGCAAAAGGAACACCAGACCAAGTACCATCCTGTCAACGCATTCTGCCGAGAATGGCACCTCCCACATGCTGCCCCCAAATCTGTCCTGGATTGCGCTGAAGAGCAGTAATCAGCCCGGTCCAAAACTATAACCAGATGAACACCACGAAATAAGTAGCACAACAGCCCATAGTCAGTACTCAGGCTCATTCTCCAGACTTGTTTCATTTAGTGTTATAGATGTAGATATCATTTTCTAAAGATAAGGTGTCTTCTAATGTCACTCCTCTAGAAATCTGACAGAAAAATTAACACATTTCATTTATGCATATAGCATCCTTCTTTCTACTTTGTAAAATCTTTGTGGTTTACAATGAACTTTTGGAAACACAAATGTTGAAGTTATGACATACACTTACTCCTTACTGAAGACAACTGATTTTGATGCAAGAAACATTATGTCGAAGCAAAAAGTTTGTGAAACTGCATTTCTATAATGACTTCATGCTTCACATTCTATCAACACAGATTTGTGAATCAGTAAATATTTGCCAACAAGATTTTTTCAAATATGCCTGAGAACACAGCTTTTAGCAAACATCAGACTTCAAATTTAATGAACATGCTTCTGCTACTACTCTTTTACAAATTGTGGTAGGTGCAGAAATTCATGCAGAACTAGAGCACGCATAACTAAGGACATGTGGTGCACAAATTTTTTTTTTAAAAAGTGTTTGTTGTAGAAGAGATATAAAACAACAGCATGGCTAGAGTAGCTTTCACCACTAGCCTATTCATTCTTTCATAAGACCCGTCCTGCTAAGGCAGGTCACTCTCCAGACAAGCACAAGAACATTTTTTGTATTACTAAGTCAACACAGTCATAAGAGTATATACTACTTCCATCATTTCACACCAATTTTGTATTTCTGAGATCAGTCGTGAGCAGACTAACTCAAATAACCATTTAATTTACTTCCAAAAGGAGAAAGAGCCAATCCAACCACTTACGTGTGCAGCCAGCTTTAAACAGTTAAGTACTTTCAGTGTCATAGGACTACTAATGCATGGAAATTTAAGCACAAATGCATACAATAATATGCATATAATACCACCCATCACTTGGATAGTCAAATGTAACAGAACTGTAAATCATAAATTGCATCTTTAGGCACAAACTTATCAAAGAAAAACTGAATTTTTATTTCCAGTTACAGTATGAAAAAGGCTACAAGTATATAAAAAAACCTAGAGGTTTTACCTTGTTCCTCCCCCATCAATAGTGAGGACTCGAATTCCCCAGCCTTTCACAGGGTCTGTATATCCAATTATAGCTAAAGTCTCTCTAACAGCAGCCTGAAGACTTTCGTCATTTGCCTGTCTCAGTCGCAGTAGGCATGGGATTAATTTTTCCTATTGATAAACACAAAGATATTCAATTCCCACTATATGTTTCAACCAAAAGAATCCATACTTAAATTTACTAGTTTGGCATTTAAGTACAAAAGTAACGTAGTTGTTAAATTCAGAGGAAAACATCTTCAAATCTGTATTTACTCATCTATCTTTCTAACAAGGGAAAGAAAGCACTCCAGTATTATGTTGTACAGCACTCATTGATAAAGTAACTACCTATAAGAATTAAATAACCAAGGTGAAATGTAAACCTTTCAAATAGCTAGAAAAGTTATATTTGCCAGCAGTTTACTTTTAGTGACTTTAATGTCACAGTGGTCAAATAAAAACTCAACTCCAGAGCACATCAAGTATAGCTAAAAGCCCAGATTTTGCTAAGTATCACACCATTTCAAAACAGTAAATGCTTTCTAAGTAAACTAATATTAAAACAAAATAAAAATTACAATTCTTCCTCACACTGAGTAATATTTAATGTACTATTATTATCACAAAGATATAGAGTATTATAATCAAAACTAGAGTAGTGAAGTTACCCTTTCATAATAAAGTAATTCACATCTATTCTTGTGGATGCCTGCCTTGTACCCTGCCTAGATTATTCATCTGGCCTGCACTCTATTCCCAAAGATCTCTTTTCCAGAAATACTATAACCTATGTCACGCATCTGTCACACCTTGTGGAAAAAGGCACAGGACCAACAAATGCTGTGATTTGGCTAGTACTGCTAAAATAGTCTACCACCCACCTCCTGTCCTCTCACTGCAGGAACGAGAATTAGTAGGACCAGACTATGTGAACTTATATTTGATGGTTATACCCCACTGTTGTCATCTCTCTTTGAAGGAAGCATGCAAACAAGCATAAAAACTGTTGTTCATACGCAGATCAACTGTACCGTACATTCCCGTCTGGTCAATTGCAACAGAGGACACAGTGTATGACCTTTGTCTACCACTAGAATAAGCTACACTATCTATCCACATGATAATGCTGTATGCTTCTAAATTAAACATTGCAATCTTAAGAGCCTTAAGCTAAACTACTGATAGCTTGCATAAGAATCTGCTTGAACCAGCTAAAAAAATAGCTATGAAAAGAGACATTCATACTGTAATCTTCACAAATAAAAAATATGACCAGTCCACAAAAGCACAAAGAAAGTTTTATGTTATTCTATGGCAATCCATCTGTCAGATATCTATTTTTTGTCTAAGCATAAAGACTATTTGCACCTTAATTGCAACTCCTCTGCTCTCTGGAAATTCTAGAAGATGATAGCTCAGCTCTTCAACCCGGCTGATACAGATTCTTCGATTAGAGGATCTTCGTAGGGCTTGAACTAAAGCTCGAGTCCTGTTATCAATACTCACTCTTGCAATAATCTAAAAAAGATAAAGTTACACAAATAACATAAAACTACTCTAAGAAACATGTAAAATTTATCAAGACTAATTCCAAAATGTTATTTTAAGATTTCTTGGAAGTAAAGGACAGCATGTTGTACTAGAGATCTGCTACAGGCTCCGAGTAAGCATTGCTTAAATGTAAACAGCCAACCTTTTGATTCTTTGTTTACTAGAAAAATAAATAAACGCGGTTCACAGCAGCAATACACCAAACAAATACATGTCAGCATGTATTCAGATGTATTTTCAGGGCAACTTTGAAATCCCAGTATTTGGACCATGAAGGAGTATAAGATTGCTGTAACTACAACAACAAAAAAAAGGCAACTACATCCATCGATATTTATGTGCTTTCTCTCTACATACATACATATATACATATACTATACACACATGTACTATACGCTTAGATATAAAATTACATATACATAAAATTACTAACATAAAAAGTAGGTACACATATATGTATACATATATAAATAAGTATACATGTACATGTAAGCTTACATATAACTTACATACAGTATGTATATATAGTTTTTATGTGTATATAAACATGCTTATATAAATAAGTACATATGTACTTATATATACTTATACATATAAACCTATATGTACATATACATGTATTAAATGTAAGTATGTACACAGGTCATACTAATTTATGTAAGTATTTATGTGTGTATATATGCATACATAAGTTTACATATAGGTGTATATACACGTGTGTATAGTATATATATACACTTGTAAAAAATACACATATACATAGAAGATAACACTAAACAAATACTTACTTTTTCTCTCTGAAGAGACAGACGCTTTTCCCTCTCTTCTGCAGTCTTAGCCTCTTTTGCGTCGTCCTCCTCATCTTTCTCAGACACTTGTTCTGGCTCTTTACTCTTTTCTTGTGAAACAACTTTTGTATCAGACCTCAACTTGGGAACTAACCCAACAATGTAACTGTCTACAAAAGCTTGTACACTGTTACTGGGATATGAAAGAAAGTTTGCAATACTTCTTTTAGAGGAAACTGGAAGAGCAGTATTTGTCTTTTCAGCACCCAGAGTCTCTGCTTCAGGAGCTAAAGTAGCTGCTAGGGTTTTCTTCACTCATTACAGTATTTTCTGATGAATCAAGCTTATTCCTTTCTTCACTTTTAGAGTCCGGTATCAAAGCATTCCTTTTTTTCTCTTGATCCATAACAATATTGTTAAAGTACCAGTTGATATGATCAGCTACAAAGTTGAAAGTCTCTCCAAAATTAGTAGAAAAGTAGCTTACATGAAAAAGGTGTGTTTTAATAGACGCTGAATCTTCTGGAGTATCTTGATTAACGCCACTTGAACTTACTAACATAAACTCCGACTTTTCATTTGCACAACTGGATTTCTTTGCAGCTGGGCCTCTGTCACAATCCTCCTGAGTTCTGGCATCTGTGACTTGTTTATCGTTTTCTAGATTTGTACTGATGTTATTTCCACCTGCATTACTTTTATTTGCTTTTCCCAGAGTACCTGAGTGTGACTTTAATCGAGCTATCCGTGATATCAGGTCACTGTGAGTGCCAGACACTGCCTTTGAAACAGATTCTATAGTATTCTTAATTCGTGACATGCGATTGTTCACTTTTGTGAGTCCTTTGGAAGAAGAAGTTAAAAGTTTAGAAACTCCGTAGTATAAAAAGTCATGGCTGTAAACGTATTTGTCACACCAAAATGTTCTGCTTCTGGCCCATTTACACCGAGGCTCGCTTGTATGAAAAACTCTAGGGTGAATGGCATGATTTATCCTCCAGCAGACTTTAGGTCTATACAAATAGACGTATTTGTTTCTTTGCTTCCACCAAAGACTTTTGGGGTTAATCACAAAGAACAAATATGCATCTAAAGATAAATTAACTGTCATTACTTATAAATAATTACACCTTTTCTATGTTGCTTGTCTACTTCATTCCAGAAAATATATTTCAATAAATGAGTCTCATATCACGGTGTTACCTGAAAAAGAAAAAAAAAAAAAAAAAAACAATGGAACCCTAAAGCCAGTAACAGGTTAAATTAAAATCACACAGTTACTTAAAGCAGATACAGCTTATTTATTCTTGCAGTAAAGATAGTTAAACATTAAAATCAAATAATGACATGGAAATATTACTGCTCAGGACACTTGGTAGTGTCATCCCAACATTTTAATTTCAACAGGTTCTTCCTTAGAGGCCAGTGTAAATACATCTTGAGCAATACACACCACTTGCTGAAAGCATTTAATGACATACATAAAATTGCTTGTTGGCTTTTCCAATAAAGAAAAATATCCCTTCAGCAAATTATCTTGTACAGAGACCAAATTTCAAATGAAACTGTTATAACATTACCACTCCTTTGCAGAATTCTTCCCAGGGGAGAAAGGACACCAATTATTCATGCAACACTTCAGTATAAAACCACAAGTTCATCAAGACCTTCCTTTTCTAAGAGCAGTGTGTAATCCTTCCTCTGCACCAAAAACACCCATGTTTCTGGGGTGGATCAGAGTTTCACACAGTACACAAGAGCTGCGCTGAAACTGGAGAAGCAAAGGCACTACTTGCCTAAAGGGCAAGCTGTGACAAGCAGAGGTCAGGCAGGCCCATCCCTGCGCAGGCCAACGCCAAGGTAACCGCAGAGGCGACACCGCTGCAGGCAGGAGCGTCCTTACTCAGTTTC
>NW_010118994.1:525-1075 GCF_000699245.1 Pterocles gutturalis
TGCCCGCAGTGCTTCGGTCTCCTGGGGGTGAACGGCGCGGGGAAGACCTCCACCTTCAAGATGCTGACGGGGGACACGGAGGTGACGCTGGGGGAGGCCTGGCTGAAGGGGCACAGGTGGGTGACACGGAGGGACCCCGTGGCCACCCGGCTGCTCCCCCCTCCTCGTCCCCACAGCACGTGTGCCATTGTCCCTGTCCCCACCCCGTGCTCCTCCTTGTCCTCGTCCTTGTGGTTTGCTCAGCCTCGTCCCTGTCCCTGGAGCTTGTCCCTGTCCCCATCCTTGCCACGTGCTGAGCCGTGTCCCTGTCCCCGCAGCGTGCTGAGCTGTGTCCCTGTCCCGGCAGTGTGCTCAGTGTCCCTGTCCCCGCAGCGTGCTCAGCGACCTGCAGTCCGTGCACCAGCACATGGGTTACTGCCCCCAGTTCGATGCCATCACGGACCTGCTGACGGGGCGGGAGCACCTGGAGTTTTTCAGCCGCCTGCGCGGCATCCCGGAGGAGGAGACCCCCAGGGTAGGGCCCGCGCCCCGGCCCCCCAGCCCAGGGGAC
>NW_010118995.1:0-1136 GCF_000699245.1 Pterocles gutturalis
GCTGTGGATGCCCCATCCCTGGGGGGGTTTCAAGCCCTAAACAGAATCGCTTTTTTTTTGCTCCAGGTGCTCTGAGTTGAAAGTTGAAGAAAGGGGTTCTTCCTCACCGGCACCATCGTATGCCCTTTCCAGCCAGCAGGCAGGTTCTGTGGGACCACAGGGTCTGCCTCGTGGGACTAAGGTAACTCTGGGGAGGGGGGTCAGGGCACCAGATGGTTTCTTTCTGGGATCTTGGCATGGCTCTCTTTTCCCTCCGGCACTGCAGCCTTCTTCACAGCCACAACACTGCTCCCTCTCAAAGCATCCCAGCTAGATCCATCCCATTTGTCCGCCTGTGGCCCTGCTGCCTTTGCAGCCCTCCAGGAGAGCCTTTGGGGGGCCCTTAGCTGTCCCCTCACACAGCTTCTGGGCTGTCCCCCCCTTCTGGTCCTTTCAGGAGGGAAGGGCAGGACCTTTTCACAGCTCTCTTTGCAGGGCACGGCGGTGGGTGCGCAGGACGCTCCAGAGGACAGCAGCTGCTCTGCACCAGCCAGCACCAGCCAGCTGAGCTGTGCAGGTGCACAGGAGGCATCTGCGCGCTGGCTGTGCCGCACGCATCTACGCAGCTTCATCAACGCTGCCTACGTGGGCTTCCGCTTGTGTTGCTTCTTCTGCAGCTGTATAGCATTGGTATCTGGAAGGGAAGCGGCACTCGCACTCTACCGTCAACTATTTGATCACGTGCTGCACTCCGTGCAAGAAGACAGCAGCAAAGAGAAGCACAGATTGCGCCCTTCTTCCCCCTGCCAGAAGAACGGTGCCGGGGAGAGGGCCCGCAGCAGATCCCCACAGTGGGGAAAAGGGCTCCGCAGCTGGTTGGTAGACACCACGGACTACGACCACTCAGCGGGGAGGAGGAGGAGGAGGGGAACTAGTCCTCCAAGTCGTGAGCATGCTCCCACGGCTGACGCAGCTCCAGGACCCTCCAATGGCAGCTCCCAGTTGGCTGCTGCACCCAGTGCTGCTGGGGAACCAGCCCTGCCGTTGAAGAGAGAGTGGAGCAGATCCTCACGGCAGGGGAATGATCTCCACAGCCGGTGCGTGGAGACCACAGACTCCCAGCACGCAGCAAGATGGAAGAGGAGGAGGAGGGGAAC
>NW_010118996.1:0-278 GCF_000699245.1 Pterocles gutturalis
TGCCCGTGGCCCCGTCTGTGGCCGTGGGTCCCATCGGCTCCTCGCTCCCCGTGGCGTATTACCCCGTGGGACCGCTGTATCCCCCGGGCTCGACGGTCCTCGTCGAAGGTGGCTTCGATGCCGGCGCGAGGTTTGGGGTTGGCGGGACAGCCAGCATCCCCGTAAGTACAGATACATCCTCAAACCCCCGCGTGCTTCAGCGTTAGAGGTTGGCAGATGGTAGCAGGGGGGAGATGTCCTTTTTTTTCTGAGAAAAACTGATTTCTTACCCAATCCAT
>NW_010118997.1:0-258 GCF_000699245.1 Pterocles gutturalis
AGCTCGCTGCTGGCCGAGCAGGCGGAGCAGCTGCGCCAGCTGAGGGAAGAGCTGCGGGCCCAGGCGGCCGAGAATGCCCGGCTGAGGAGGAAGGTGCAGTGCTTGGGCACGCTGCTGTCGCTGGGGAAGGGTTTGGATCGGAGGGTTTGGATCGGAGGAAGGTGGCGGCTCTCAGTAAGGCAGACTGGGACCCCGGCGTGTGGGACGGGGACAGCTGGAGTTTGGAGGTGCAGGAAGAGTCGTCGGTGCCAGGGGTGG
>NW_010118998.1:0-1005 GCF_000699245.1 Pterocles gutturalis
TGCAGGGTGGCAGCGGTGTGCAGGTTTGCACATGTTTGCAACCGTTGCACGCGCGTGCACGGCTCCGTGTGGTTGCACAATTGCATGCATGCACGGTTGCGTGTGGTTGCACACGTGTGCAGGGTTGCACGTGTGGAGGGTTGAAGCAGCGTGCAGGTTTGCACATGTTTGCAACCGTTGCACGCGCGTGCACGGCTCCGTGTGGTTGCACAATTGCATGCATGCACGGTTGCGTGTGGTTGCACACGTGTGCAGGGTTGCACGTGTGGAGGGTTGAAGCAGCGTGCAGGTTTGCACATGTTTGCAACCGTTGCACGCGCGTGCACGGCTCCGTGTGGTTGCACAATTGCATGCATGCACGGTTGCGTGTGGTTGCACACGTGTGCAGGGTTGCACGTGTGGAGGGTTGAAGCAGCGTGCAGGTTTGCACATGTTTGCAACCGTTGCACGCGCGTGCACGGCTCCGTGTGGTTGCACAATTGCATGCATGCACGGTTGCGTGTGGTTGCACACGTGTGCAGGGTTGCACGTGTGGAGGGTTGAAGCAGCGTGCAGGTTTGCACATGTTTGCAACCGTTGCACGCGTGTGCACAGTTCCGTGTGGTTGCGTGGCTGCATGCACGCACGGTTGCGTGTGGTTGCATACGTGTGCATGGTTGCACTGGTGCAGGGTTGCAGCAGCGTGCAGGTTTGCACATGTTTGCAACCGTTGCACGCGTGTGCACAGTTCCGTGTGGTTGCGTGGCTGCATGCACGCACGGTTGCGTGTGGTTGCATACGTGTGCATGGTTGCACTGGTGCAGGGTTGCAGCAGCGTGCAGGTTTGCACGCATTTGCAACCGTTGCACGCGTGTGTACGGTTCCGTGTGGTTGCATGATTGCATGCATGCATGGTTGCACGTTGTTGCACACGTGTGCACGGTTCCACGGTTGCGGGGTTGCAGCAGTGTGCAGGTTTGCACACGTTTGCAACCATTGCACGTGTGTGCACGGTTCCGTGTGGGT
>NW_010118999.1:0-515 GCF_000699245.1 Pterocles gutturalis
AATGTTAATTGATGCTAATTATTTGCTTCACTAGTGATTAATTAATACTAATTATAATTCCTAATTAATTCCTAAATAATGATTTGTTGGAAAATTGGGAAAAAAGGGAAAATGTGGGAATTTGGGGGAAAAAAATGTGAAATTTGGGAGGAAATTGAAAAAATAGCTTAATTAATGCTAATTAATGTTAATTGATGCTAATTATTTGCTTCACTAGTGATTAATTAATACTAATTATAATTCCTAATTAATTCCAAAGTAATGATTTGGTGGAAAATTGGGACAAAAAGTGGAAATGTGGGAATTTGGGGCGAAAAAAAGTGGAATTTTGGGGGGGGGGAAGTGGTGGGGAGGGGCGTGGGGTGTGGCCCCGCCCCCGTCATTAGCGGTTGATTAATTAACGAACTAATTAATTATCGGCTCCATCAGGTGATCCCGAAGCGCACGAACCGGCCCGGCATCAGCACCACCGACCGCGGCTTCCCCCGCTCCCGCTTCCGGGGCGGCCGAGGGGC
>NW_010119000.1:0-458 GCF_000699245.1 Pterocles gutturalis
CAATATTTGTCCTCAGCCTTTTGCAACTTCTAACACTATGAATCTTAGGTAATGCGCAACTTCACAGTAGGTTGCGCATCAGCGCCTTGTATTTGTACAAGTACTAGCAAATAAACTGGCATCGATTCATGTCCTAGTACCTTCCCTTTTGATTCTTAGATCTATGTAGAAGTCAATCAATATTTTTATAAACACATTTGAATTTAATGACAATTTAAGACAAGAGCAAAAAAAAAAAATCTTGTACATCTGAAAAGCTTTGTGCCAAGAAAGGTAAATTTGCATATCTGAGCATCTGAAAATACAGTGAAAGTTGTCCATCTTTAAAGTAACTAACCACACTGTTAAGTAATCGAAAATATGGAAGGTGCAATCCAAGTTATTCCAAGGAAAGAAAGATGACATGAATAGCCAACAAAATATTATCACTTGTGATTCTCTTTGATGGATATTTAATG
>NW_010119001.1:0-20981 GCF_000699245.1 Pterocles gutturalis
CGGCCTTACAGCCCCGGCCCCTGCCCTCCGCCTGTCCCGGCCTCGCACGTAGGGGGACGCTTCTCGCTGCCGGCGTTCCTCAGACGCACCCTTTCTCCCGGCCCGCCACCGCCTCCTTCCAGGGGGCCACAGCGCCTCGGGCAGCACCCGCCGCCCCCGGGAGTTCTTTTCCCTCCTCAGCAGCACCTGTCCGGCTGGGTCAGCGCCCACAGGCGTCGTTGGCCCTGGGCCCTGTCAGGCTCCCCGGGCCGGGCTCCTCTCCCCACAGCCCCCAGCGTCCCCCACGCCAGCACTAGCAGAGAGCCGCAGGGGCTCCCCAGGAGGTGGCTGACACATGTCAAAAGTAATAAAAATATGAGGCTAAGGGCTAGGCAGCAATGGTACAGCACGTGGCTTTCATTGGAGCAGGCAACCTAAGAGCACAGCCAGGGTCATCCCAGACTCCTTTGGGAGTGAATGGCTTGAGAGCAGCCCTGCAATGAAGGACGGGGGGTGCTGGTGGGTGAGAAATAGAGCATGGGCTGGCAGTGTACACTGGAATCCCAGATGCTCTCTGCCTGCCTCTTAGGCATGCGTATACCCCTCCTGCCCACCTGCATGCTGCCACAGTTTCACATCAACCAAAATCCCCTGACAGTGTCTTCCATAAGCAGAGCTGCTTTCCTGGCTGCCTGTCCAAGTCAGCACTGTATTGTTGCTCTGTTAAGTCAGCTCTAGCTTTGTGCCTGGTTGCTTCCACTTTTTTAAACCTTAGTTTTAATATCTTTTAAAGGTCACTTTCTAATCCTCAGTGTCGCAGAGGAAAACTTGAAAACTCAACTGGGCTGAGCACCGTACATTTATACCTCTAGTAAGTCTGTCATCTATTATTCCCAAACTTATGCCAATTAGTTGATCTTCATGGGCTCTATCTGGTGATCTTGCAAGTACTAACACTTTAGTACTACGTCTAATCTCCTTGTGCTGAAAGGAGAAATATGCGTGCATTCAGAAGACCGCTTCCCCCCTATAAAAAGCCCTACCCATGCAGTCCAGCTAAATACCTGTTGTTTTTCTCAAGTGTTGTTTTACTGCATAATGTTCAGAGCAGATTGTATTGCAGTTATAGACTGTATTTAGTTACACTACACTGAGCTATAGCTTAATACTTATACCTGCAACAATCACTCTATATCCACAATCTTACAATAAAACCCTACCTTTCAGCTAACAGGAAAGTGGGTACATGGGGCTATGTCTTCCATTTCTTACAGGACAGAGAAGTCCTGTATCTTACCTCCAGCTTTGGGGATCTACATGCCAGCCACAGCTAGAGCAGGCAAGATGCCGTAGTGCTAGGATGCAGATGGGCTAGTCACAGTTGCCATGGCTGGGGAAAAGGACATAACAGCCAAATTCTTGAGTTTCATATTGAAAACACGAAACTTGACAGGTCAGAGTAAAAGCTGCTGGTAGAAATTGTTAAAATTGTTTAATAATAATAATTTATTATGTTGAAAGAAACAGAAAAAATATTCCAATCAAAAAGAGGTTAAACAGTAGAGCAATAAAAATGCATTTACAACATATTTGCATAGTGTGAACTGTATGCTTTATTTAGTGGTATGTGGCAAACATTTACAGGGTGTACATCTGTGTAAGCGAAATTAGCCCATTTCTTTTTCAATTTTTACATTTAATGCACAAAAACCAAGACAGAAGATCTAAACAGACACTGCAAATACAGCAGTGACTTCAAATCCAGGGAACCATAGCTTTCACACTTCTGTAGTTCTTCCACAGACGATACCTAGCTGAGTTTCCTATGACATCAGCTGGCCTGCTTTATCCTGACACGATGCTGTGTGATTCTGACGTCTGACTGGATGCCTGGTCCTCTGCTATTCTTCTCCTAACAGTTTTCAGCCCGTTGGTCAGCTGCAGTCAAATCAAACTGACAAGTGAAGTTCTCCAAAACATAAAAAAGTTTAAGTCTTGTGACAAACAGAGGTAGGGGTAGAGGAGAGGGGCTGTTCTAATGAGGAGATGTTGGAGGGATAGAATGAAGGGATAATTTCTGCCTGTTTTATATCCTGCCAATTTATCAGTACCAACATACTGGCTGGTCCATCCCACACATGTAATTTAAAACGCGACTCAGAATACTGTTTCTGTCTCTGCTGTCAGTCCAAAGATGTGGGAAGGAGCTCGTGATAACACAGAGGGTTTGGGGAGGGGGGAGGACCTAGGAATACTGAAGTTATGTTGCATGTCCTGGGTTCCTACTATAGGTATTTTAAACCAGTTCATAGTACAAGAAAGCTACAAAAGTGGTATAAACTACTCAAGTATTGCTGCTAAAAGTGTCAGGGAAGCCAGTGTGGCCACATTGCCCTTGTACTTCCCAATTTCCAATCACAGAAGAGCCTTCTTGGTGGCTATCACAATTAAAACAATCTAGGCCCAGTGTGCCCTTCCACTGGCTAGAGACCAAGGGATGGAAGAATGAAAGATATAAATTACCTTTGCCTGACTTTAACCATATTTAAGGTAAATACAGAGAGATTTAAGGTAAATAACTCCCTGATAACTTTCTTTAACAAAATGAAATAGTAAAAGCTAATGATGCATTTTCAGTTAGCAAGGCTTCTTTGAAATACACTTACAGACTTGATGCACCAGGCTGCTGTACCTAAACAAGGCCACTAAAAGTATATGTTATATTTTCTTTTTGCTTTAATGATAGACAGCAGCACGATATGTTTGAATAGTTTGTGCTCTCCATGCGCGTTCAACATCAGCTGAAGTGGTCTATCAAAGACACCTTCTGTACAAAGGAATGTTCTTCCCTGGTGGTCTATTTCGGGTAGTGGTGATGTTCCATGAAGAATGTGTGAAGGAAATGGGTTATTGAAAAATGAACATTGTCTCCATGTTCATATACAGGCACTACAGTCTGTTGTGATGGTGAGTTACCGGGGTGCTAAACACAGCCTAGCCATTATAGCACTTATCAAACCATGAGCTAATATACCATTTTTCTCAGCAGAATAAGTTTACGTGAGAAAACCAAAGTTCTGTGCTAAACAATTCCTAAGTTTATTTGGAACCAGCTTAATCATCTCTGCATTGCACTAGATGGTGCATTATACAGACATATATTTAATTTTTCTTTTGTTTGGAGGCTCCAATTCTGTCTGTGTGATTGCAGATTTCTGGGTTTTGGTTTATTTTAGAAGTAGATTTGGTTATTTTCACTATCATTTGTTATCCTGATCAATTGCCTTTTAAGCATCTGATTTTCCTTGGCAGGATCAAGCAGTGGCAATAAGTCATCTGGATGCAAGAGCAGCTTTCTTAGTCATAAGGAAAGCTGTGCAGTTCCCATGCAAATTTGTTCTCTAGGTTACAAAGAATTGCTTAACTCAGTTTTGGGTTTGCTGAACAGAGAAGTAGGAAACAACCTTAGGTGTTCTATGGATGGTGATAATGAGGTCTGTGATTGCTCTGATTTTTTTGTCTTCTATTTGTAGTAAGTGTAAAGTTATGATTTAATAAAACATTGAAATTAATGTGAAGGTGTTGTGATATTTGGCTGAGCTTGCCAGTTTCAAAACAACAGGTGGAAAAGGTGTTACTCTCCAATTTATATCAGTGAGATGTTAACTTCAGTGGTCGTGGGTCATATTTAAATGTTAATATTATTGTTTCATTGACCTTCAAACTCAGGGGAAAACCAAAGCTGTGATTATCCATCATTTAGGAGCAGAGATGTTTATACTTGCTTAATGTTGGTGAATTTGTCAGAGTACTAGCAGTTATTGTGTTCCCTAGTCAAGAAATAACTGAGATAAAGAAATCCAGCAAAAAATGAGAACACTGACAGAAAACTGCTGTCCTAAAAAGGGAGAACAAGGTTTGTGCATTAATATACTGTTTTTAAGGCGATAAGAAGAATAAGGCAGGTGGATGGATGGATGGATGGATGGATGTAAGGAAGGAAGGGAGGAAGGGAGGAAGGAAGGAAGATTTAAGTAGTTAATGAAATTAATTACTCTAGTAATTATATCCAGGATTTGTTCAACAATATGCAGTTTGCATCTTTTGGAAGTGTTGTTATATGTGAGAACAAAGTAAACTGAATAACTTGGCAAAGACCTGGTCACTAGCTCTGAGAAATACATGATTAACTGGGGGTGCTGCTCGGACAGAAATACCACAGATTAATTACTTAGTTTCAAAGGCAAGATTAATTAATTTCATAGACAAAATTTTCCATTGACATTCAGTATGTGCAAAAGTACTAACTTAACTAGTTCCTGGTCTACAAGAATATGAAAATATCACTGCTATTTTGCCTATCCAAAGGGTATTTCTTTTTAGCAAAGTTCATGAACTATCTCTATTAAGCTGGCAACTGAAAGAACTCAGTGTTAACAGAAATGACATATGAACTTTTTATACTTGGGTCGCTGCTTGTGAGAATTTGATCCACGTATTTCTAAGCTAAAAATATTTTTTCAACTGCATATAGGCAAGATGGTGTTTAGTGTTAGCTGTTGAGATCTATCTCAAGTTAGTTTCCATTTTGTGTCACTACAAAGTAATAAGCTGCCTTCCTAAAGGTTTGATTCACAATTGAAGATAAATTTAGCAGTAGCAACCAAAGCTGTTAGTGCCTGAAGCAATCTACACCAGCCATTTCTCTGAGATTAGTCGTAGGATGCCAAGTACGTTCTAAGTGGAATTTAAAATACAAATACTGTGTTGTAAAGGTAAAAGTGTGTTGATTATAATGTGTTTAAACTAAAATGAATGAAATACATGCTTTAAGGATATTGTTTCACTGGGGAGGCTGAAGGTCAGAAAGGTTAAAAGTTGTTATGTTAAATAAATGAATAAGGAAAATGTGTGAAGCAGGCCATTGACATGTAATCCAAGGCTGGTGGCAGCTGCAGACATAATAAACAAATTAATC
The DNA here is from genome assembly GCF_000699245.1 of Pterocles gutturalis. Classification (NCBI taxonomy): domain Eukaryota; kingdom Metazoa; phylum Chordata; class Aves; order Pterocliformes; family Pteroclidae; genus Pterocles; species Pterocles gutturalis. Next base: position 4,958 of record NW_010119001.1, read on the forward strand.
ATCTGTACAGGTACCATTTTTAGCAGAAAATTATTCATAAACATTTTCTATCACCTTCATGTTGTTCTTGCTTGGCCAACCAAGTTTTTATGACAGAACACTGGATCCTGTTTGATGACTGTTTTGTAAAGCTACTGGTTGTCCATCAGGACACAGTAGGAATTAATAGACAGAAGAAATCTTTGGAGATCATGTGAAGGAGCTGAATGAGCTGTACTGAGAATGTCATCTGCTGCCACTGGCACTGTGTCTTACAAAGGTTTTCAGCTCCTTTCCTATGAGTGGAAAAATGACAGTAGTAGAACCAGCAGAAAATATGTAAGTGCCTACCAGGCAAAGATTTATTATGTGGGGATGACAAAATTTAGAAAGAGTGCACTAGGGACACAGGCATACACTGCTTTCTTCTGTCTTTACAGTGAATGAAGGCAGCAACAGTAAAAGCAGTGCTGAAAGCCCCTCCTTTTCAGGAGCAGTGCTGATGACTACATTTACCAATGCTGAAGGTCTGTAGGTGGGTTACTTTCCAGATTACAGTGGTGCTGGAGATCAAGAGAAAAGAAATACTATGAGAGGTTAGAGATTGGGTAACTTAAGAAAGATGAAAAAATCTTTGTGAAGAAGTACTAGAGAAAGTGCTAGAGAAGTACTAAAAGAAAAAGAAGGATTATAAACCAGAGAAAAAGATAGGGAGGATGTCACATAGATATCCAAGACACGTCAGCAGGGGAACTGTGAATAAAAAGGACTCAAAGAAAGGGAAGAGAAGGAAGATTGTCAGCTTTCGCCTCCTCCTTTTAATTTACCTAGTTCTTTCTTAGAATAAAGTGTTATATAACTTTGTTGCTTCTTGACTGAGGTTTTTATAAATTGCTCTATCCTAAAGTATCACCTTCCTAATGGTGCTGTGTGGAGTGCACCTGATAAAGCTGTCTTGGCCCTGAAGAAGCAACCTGGGTGTTGTTGCATGGTGCTCCAGGGACCAGCGTGCTGGGGAGCCAGGGCAAGATTGGCTGCTATGCTGATGCAGGGTCCTGCTTGCCTGCTGAGCCTGGTTGGGTGAGAGTCCTTCCAGCACCAGCAATACAGTTGGCAGGGCAAAGGAAAGGAGGTGACAGGAATGGGAGGCTGAACAAGCACTCTGTAGAATACAGCTAATTTTTCAGAGTGTCTTTGCCTAAAAAGACTTTGTGAAAGGCTAGCCTAGAAATTGCAGAGGTTATTATTGGTTTCTGTGATAGCCGGAAGTCCCACACACAAAGAATGCAATGTCTGTGAGGTTTAGAGTGATTACCAAATCCTTTAAAAAGGGATCAGGAGTCATTTCAAGGGTCTAGATACAAAGGATACCCAAGGACGTACCTGTATATGCCCCAAAATGTCCTGATAAAAATAAACATTCCAGTATTTTGCCTAAATAATGCAATAATTTTCCTTCTCACAACCCTTCTCAAAGAGATGTCAATGAATCTTGTGAATGAAAAGCCACCAAATTCCATCTGTGATCAGGTTGGCTAGATTTGTGCTAGCTTTGATGCAGCTATGATTACTGTGTGCCCTGTTATACTGCATGCTGAAGAAGAAATACAATTACTGATCTATTAGGATACATGGTCCCAAAGTGCTCAACCATGATGACATAAAAATAGAGAAATTGATTGCTTGCATTCCAGGAAGCCATATTTATAAATAACAGTACTAGAAGCCAAAATGATGACATGACAAGTGTAAATTGCATGAAGTATAAGAACTATATTATGAAACATCTCAGTATTACAAACAAGGTTAGGTTGCATTTGTCTTCTGTTTTTAATTTTTTTGTTATGCTTACAGATATATGGAAGAAATTGTATGTGTGTCACAACTACAGCTTAAATTATATTACAATATCCAAGTCATATCCAGGTCTATATAGCCAGGAAAGTTGTATAGTAAATATAAAATTATGACATCGTCCCTAACTAACTCTGGCTTCATCAAAAGCATTGGCAGCATTCCCACATTTTATGTGGTGCTAGGGTTTCATTCATTGCCCAATGGAGACCAAAAGGGCAAAGAGCTGGATTCTTCAAGGGCATCAACTTTTAAAATATGGCAATATCCACTTAGATAGAATAATGAGGTCAAATACTTAGCAAAATGCTTACGTTTAACTTAGAAAAAATATTCCAAAGAATTCTGGGTGACTACAGTACTGCTGTGACAAACATCTTTGAAAAATCTAATAACACCTCTTGAGCGAAACATCATTGCTATAGTTTAAAAAGCATCACTCTTTTTTTCCTCTCCATTAAAGATGGATGTTGAAACAAAGAATTCAAAACAGATTTTTTTAAAAAAGCTAGAATGATGAACATCTTAGGCATGAGAGTAAACATTACTCTTTCTCCCTAAACTCCCAAAAGAAAGAATGAGTAATTTGACTTGTGTTTACTTAGATATTGGAAATTTATCAAAGGACAAACATCTCCGGAAAATGTTTTGCTGCAAGCTGTAAAGATTCTTGCTAAGGTAACGTGTTTAGGAAGACATTAACTGACCTTTCCTGGACACATTATCCACCTATAAAGTATCAGAGATGAGCCTGAAAAACCTTCACAGTTCTGAACAGTCCTTAACTCAGCTAAATTAATTTACAGTATTTGAGGCATTAAGTTTGGTTGAATGGCAGCAGAGCTCTTGCTGTGGCATGTATTTCTTCATGATCCCCAGAAGCATTCTGACTGCTGGCCAGAATCATACTGGAGATTACTGAAGGTATTTATTCACAGCCTTTCTTACGCTCACTGCTGTAGCTTGAAAGCAATAATAATTTCACTGTTCGTGACCAAATTGTGTCTGATCTTATTACAGATGTAAAAAGAGGGGTGGAGACTATATGATGTCCTTTTATTCCTTTTGCGTGTCTTTGAGCTTGGAATAATGTTAGTTCTCATCTCCGTCTCGAAGGTGGAGGAGTGGGGAGGACATGGTAGCTGTGGTTCCCTACCTTCTGCCCCTGCAAGGCTGGGCATCAGAAAGCGTAACTCCAGGAAGGCACGCAGAGGCACTCAGAGAGGTACTTCAAACTGCACCAGGCACACTTCCCTTGGACATGTGGGAGCTGAGAAAAGGAGTGTGTCCCATAAGGGATGAAAGTCAGCTGTTTATATCTTTCAATCTTAGCAGCATTGTGGTATTAGATAATGTTTTCATTTGCAAAGAGAAAGTCTATACGCTTAATCTATTTTTGTACAGTCTGTGGCTCTCTTTCATTGGCCTACAAAAAAAGGCTCCCATGGTCTTCATCCAGTGCTGTTTTCCAGTGTTGGTTGTTGAAAGGAAAAACAAACAGACACAGTGGGCTAGATTTTATAATTCTGGATTTATTTTTTTATGTTTAGAAATTAAGCATTAAAAACTTAGACATGAAAATTCTTAGTCTGAATTCTTTCAAGGTTGTGAAACACTATTTCTCCTGTCCAGGTTCTTAACAGGTAGTCTCCAGTCTCAAGAGATTCTGCATGGAGAAATCCTTTAAGTGCCCCATGGTCTGTCATGTTCAGATTGTGTATTTAGTTTCTATGTAGCTCCTCTTGTGATAAAGGGACATCAGATTACTTTGGAGCTTGCAATAATTTTGCAGACTTTAGACTCTCTATAAATTTCCTGGCATTTCTGCTAACTCCTTCCCACAGCCTTTTGAACTGATGGACTTCTGCCAAACCTGAAATTTTCTTACAGCCTTTTTTTTGCAGTTTAACATTGAATTTTTAAATGCCACCTTTTGGTATTTATCAGCGATTTCAATTTGGAAACAATTTCTCTAGACAGCGGCTAGTAGCAGAGCTTGAGAGCCAACATGGCTACTCCATAAGTAATATTGTGTATTAGTGAACCTATTTGCTTCACAGCTCTGCACAGGGAGGTTAGCATCCTTTCTGCCTGTCATCTTTAAATAACATCTATATTCATCAAACAACTTCATCTTAGCAATTAAAAAATAAATAATTACTGAAGTCACTTCCCACAAAAGATTTATATTACTGCCCAGTTGGAGAAGTGTTTCTTTTTGTTAGTGATTTCTTTATAGTAATTTCTTTATAGATACAATTCTTCAAGACTGATTTGCCATGTTTGTCACTATGCCATATCCCTGCTGAAAAATAATTTTAAAACCCTGTCTAAATTAGAAAAAAAAATTGTTATGAACCAGAAAATATGTTTAGGTGCAATAAGTCAATTTAATACTTGTTTTGTTCATTCCTTTGGTAAGCTAAATTTTAGAACTGATGGACAGATCACTTGCTATCAAGGAAAGAAACATATGGTGTTTCTAGGTGAGAAAAAAATCTCATTTCTGAATACATAACAGAATATGATTCCACATAAACTTCAGAAATTATTTTCTTTTAGATATACTTTTCAAATCATAATGTATAGCACACACAGAATGGCTGAGGTTGGAAGGAACCTCTGGAGGTCATCTGGTCCAGCCTGCCTGCTCAAGCAAGGCTGCCTAGGGCTGATTGCCTGGGACTGTGTCCAGGTGGCTTTTGAGGATCTCCAAGGATGGAGACTCCGCAGACCCTCTGGGCAACCTGTGCCGGTGCTTGGTCACCCTCAGCCCCTCAGTTCACCCACAGTGAAAAAGTGTTTCCATATGTTCAGGAGGTACCTCCTATGTTTCTGCCTCTGGTCCTGTCACTGGGCACCACTGGAAAGAGGCTGGCTCTGTCTTCTATGCACCCTTCCCTTCAGATATCTATACACATTGACGACATTTCCCCTGAGTATTCTCTTCTCGAGGGTGAAATGTTGCAGCTCTCTCAGCCTTTCCTACTGGAAGAGGTGCTCCAGTACCTTCATCATCTTCGTTGCCCTTCTTCAGGCTCTCTCCAGTATGTTCACATCCCTCTTGCAATGGACAACACAGAACTGGACTCAGCACTCCAGGTGTGGCCTTACCAGTGTGGAGCAGAGGAGAAGGGTCACCTCTCTCCACCTGCCGGCAATACTTCTCCTAATACAACCCAGGATTTCATTAGCCTTCTTTGCAGCAAGGGCTCTACATAACAATTATTTTTTCCTTGCATTGGTTTTATTAGGGACTTGTTTGTAGAGAATTAACCTTTCTTCATCATTTAAGACATTCCTTTTGCTATCGCTGTGCTTTTCTCAATGGCAATGTGATGGCAGTAATTTTTCTAAAAGCAACCATAACAGAAGCTGCTTCATTATTTAACCTGAAGTACATAATTTTAGAGGATTTCCAAATAATACGTCACCTTTAGTGCATTAGGTTTGTAGTTCAGCACAACTAGCAATTTCCCAGAACAGAATCCATGAATGAATGATTATTGACATGGACATTGAAATGTTGCCTTGATGTTCATATAGCGCTTTTGAAATTTGTGCCGTGGTAGAACGTTGACCATGGAAGGGTGTTGAAGAAGACAGAAATGGAGTAACACGCTCTTGGGTGTTCATATGGATAGTGAACTTTTAGGGGCACAGTTTCGTATTTTCACTCTACATGAGTTTTACAAATGCAAGTCTCTATAGGCATGTTGTCATTGTCAGCAGGGAGGAGAGGTTACAAGAGGATAGCCACCAAAACTTGTCTGTTTGGTATTTCCATAAATATTTTTAAGGAAGGCAGGCAATATAAGTTGAAATTACAGATTTAATAGAATGATGCTAGAGACAGTGAAGACAGTCCCAGTAATGTTTGTTGACTCTTGTCTGTTAACCTGAAGCTGCATCCGTTTGGCAGGTGGGGAGCCTAAAGCAACAGAGATTCTACTTGATATCTGTTAACCTTTAATGCTTTAGAGTCTACCTATAAGGGGGGGGGGGGTCTTATTTGAGAGAATTAGAGCAAGATATTCTGAGCTGCTGATAATTTGTATCTCCAGTCTCTTTCAAGCTTGTCTAAATGAAGAATTTTGAAAGTGGACGCGTAGGTGACTTGGCAGCATCACCCAGGAAGGCTTTGGGAGAGCTACCAACCTCACTTTAATCTATCAGTTCTGAGACCTGTGCTTTGTAACGACGAAATCGAAGACTCCATTCTTATCTGTCACTAGGTTTCAGCCATCTTTTCTTGTTCCAGTGTTGTCCATTATTTAACAATCACAATACAACACCTGGCAGATGCTATTTGTGTTTACATTTTTGTTCTTCCCCTTCATCACTGAGAGCAAAGAGCCTTAACACTTGTATGTCATTTGTCCTTCTATGAAGGCAGCTGATGTAAATTCTTTCCCCACTTAGATAAAGAGCAGTTTAATGAGATTTGAATGCTGTTTCTGGTAAGAGGCCAGTGGGTGATTAGTGAACTAGCAGTATACTGACCTCTTCCTTTAACCTGCTTCATATTCGCTGCATGTTGACATACCAATGCAAAGCTTAGAGCCAAATATTTAGTGATGTTTTCATGATTCCACACCCAAATTTTCACTCATAAGTACCTTTATGCACGCAGCAGGCTTACTGAATGCTATTCAATTTCCACAGTTTGTTACTGAAACTGAATATGTAGATGCTAGCTGTGTGGAGAACCTATGCCTCACCTTCTAGAAATTATCTTTGATTTTACATATTTTGAAGTATCTTTTAAAATGTTTTGATAATTAAGATTAATTTCTTTAAATTTCTTTTTCTGTAAGTGGCTGAGCATGACTTAAAAAAAAAAAAAGCTTTGTGTTTGGATTTTTCTTCACATGATGGACTGTACCTGTGCTGATATTTATTTTATTTGTAAGCTAAAATTTCAGAGGAATATCAGAATCTTTAAAACTCCATTAAAATGAATTTTAGACCTGGCTTGCATCAAGTAATGGATAGCAAAGGGTTACAGCAGAATACATCTATAAAAATTCAGTACTAAATCAAACTATGCTGGAATGTAACAGTTGCTGCCTTCATGAGTGTCAATGCTATTTGCTGATGCAGCTCAGTGCAGTTGAACCACCACAAGGGAGACGTTTCAAGAGCTCGGTGTTCAAGCATCTCTTGGATGAAATCCATAAAATAGCAGACATGAACTGAGTAATAAATCCTGTAGACATATATGCTGGTGCCGTGAAATGGTATCAGTAATCCTATCCACAGTCACAATTAAAAAGTATCACAGAGGAAGTCAACCAGTATTTTTCCTTTTAATAAAAAAACTAATAAAGAAAGCAACAAAGTACAGAGATTATAGAAATTTTTTTATAACAATAATGTTCTATTTAATTGTTCTATTAATATTTCATAATGGTGAAATATATGACTGCTTTTCTCCCTGTAAAAGTTGAAACACAAAAAATATGTCAATAAAGGCCAGCCCCTTAGACTTTTTATGCACAAAGAGGCAAGCATGACAGATTCTGCATACATCCACTAACGTGCTGGCATTCTTAAATTCCGTAGGAGTGCCTAACAGCTGGTTGTATATACTTGAACATCTCAAGGCAGCTTATGACACTATATATTGAAGACTCCTAACACATTAAAATCTAGGGAAGACTTCCAAGCTCAAGCAACTAGAAAGTTCGAGCCTGCTTTTTTGCAAGACCATGAAACAAAGACATAATTGAGGACATGGTTTTCAGGACTGGGCAAAATAATGAACAATTAATTCATAATTTCATGACCACTGTTACCAGGCTGTTAACAGGAGCACATCCGTCCTGAACCCCCTGTGGCCCTCTTGTTCTCTCCCAGGACTGGTGAGGTTGCTCTGACAGCTGTCTTCTTTGACAGGGTACTTCCTAATGATCATATCTGAGGATGTGAAAGTTATTTTGCCAAAAAAATAGGTAGTATGCAAATTAAAACAAAGAATAGAATCTTCAATTACATATATGTAAATGGTAATTAGATTGCATTACAAATAATGAAATCCTAAATCACACACTGATAAATTACAAAGAGCAAGTAGTTATTAGGTGTGCATGAAGAGCTTTCAAATTGTCTCCATCATGACCTGTTAGCGTGTTTCTGTATTATCCTTGATAACCTACAGATTATGGGCAGCCATTATTTAGGCAGGAGAAATACAGTTCCTTTCACGTGGAGTATTTAATGATTGAGAACAGAAAGACATTATTTTCATACACTTTGCATCTCATTCAACTTTCTTTTCTGAGTGATTCCATTGATTTCACACTTGTTTTAATGTGAATTTGACTGAACTAAATTTGGCCCTTCATTTTTAAGTCAGAATTTTGATTTAGTTCCTCTAGTGGGCTAGTGCCCCTCAGCGTGCATTCAGAGCAGCACTAGACATCTTGGTGCTTACATTTTCCTGTATGTATCCTTTCCAAAGCAGTGATAGTAGCACTGCCATTGTAGAGTGGACTGTGTTCCTGTTGAAGAGTGCAAGAAAATTTCTAACTTATTTTTGAATGTGTGTTTTGACTTGTTTTCCAGTCTCCCAGTCAAAGGGTAACATCTGTTGTGTGATAGATGCAGGAATATTTCAATGTCTGTGTGTATAGATTTTAAGTTGTATGCACAGCGCAGGACTGTGTCTTCACTACAGTTTTGTGAAGTTACTTCTTCCCATGAAATGCAGAGAGATGAGTGGGTTTTGCAGTTGGCTGCTGGTGCATAGGACTATTTTATGTGTCAGACTTCCTTGGAGAATCCCTGGGAATGGATTTACTTCCTCCAGTTGGAGCATGAGACCTTGTGGAAGTGGCATTTTGGTTTGTGGGAGGAAATCTGAAGGAGTTCTTTCCCTTTGCTACAGTTTTGGCCCATTGCACTGAATTTTGTGTAGCTGGGGAAGAGCATGGACCTTTTTCTGCACTATATCCTAGGAAGAATCAAGGCTCCAACTTGCCAAGTAAAAATGAAGTTGGCTTTGTTAAAGCTGTTGGAGGAATGTTGGAGGAGGGGTAAATGGTCAAGATAAAGACATATCTGAAATTCATTTGGGAGTGGACAGCGTGAAAACAGCAAAACCCCTACATCAAGACTATTTGGTGCAGTCGGTGCAAGATCTTTAAAAATTAGTTTAAGAATTTGAGTTTTACTAGTATTTTCATGCTTTGCTGTATTAATGATGAAATTCACACTAAACCACATAATGACTTAAATACATGTAGGCCAACAGTTGTTAACTTGACTTAATAATAGTTTTTGTAAAATCTGATTAATTTTTAATTTGTAACACACCTACATTTCACAGGGATAATCACATAATCCAGATAATCTGGAGATAATCTGTTGATGACCCTAACCCAGACTGCACTGTTATATTCTGTACTCCTGTCCATTCATGAAGCTATTTTTAACAACATGATTAAGAAAGCAGTCTTTACTATAAATAAAAAGGCACAGCTCCCCATCCTAGTTGTAAAAAAATAGATTTATACTGATAAAAAATTAATGAAATAAAGGCTGAAAGTAGCCCATCAGGAAGGCCAGATGACAGCAACATAACTGCATCAATGCCTTTTATTTATAATGGGGCCCCTTGTACCATTTCGTCAGTTGAAGAATGCCATACTTCTGCAGTGTATTTTTTTCCTACTTACTGGTTCTTTTACTTTTTGCGTGGGTGAAGAGAATATTTGGCCATAGGATAAGAAATAGCTTCATTTTTTAAAGATTAACCCGTTTTAGACCAACACATAGGCCTAATTTTTTGGATACCTTTTATCTCCTAAGAATAAAATTCCTGTCATTTACTTTTTAAAACTAACTGTTTAGACAGTATTTAGAGACATGGTAACACATTCAGAAATGTAAAGAAAGTGAAGAAACACCATTTTGTTAATATAAGATATTTGTATTATTTTACTGCTAAAGATATTGCAATTAAATAACTAATTTATCTTGTTAAGCAATCTGCTATTTTCCTGCTAGTTGCAATAATATCTAAGCTGTCTCAACAAATCTGACAGATTGATTCTGTGGTTTATTTCTTGGATAAACAGTTAACTTTTTTTTCCCCCAAAACATTCTTCTAACAGGTATCTGAAACACTTAAAACAATATTTAGATCTGCAAATGTCTAGATACATTTGGGAAACTAATATTATGGAAAACAAAAAAGCAGGATACAGTTTACCTGAATTCTGGGATGATTTTGTGACATAAGGTGATGTATAATTCCAGTTACTGATTTTAGTGTAGAAAATTGCAGTGCTGATAACATAATGAAGTGCTAGCTGAAATTCTATATGCTGACAAGAGCAATTTTTTTTTCTAATTTACAGCTATCTGGTAATTAATGTGTCAAACAAAGCAGGTCTGTGTACTAAAATGACTGTTTAATTATTAAAATAATGTAGCATCAGCTTCAGAAGTTTATCTGGAACATAAGCATGAAAGAACAGTTTTAGACAAATTGCTTTTTTGGTTTTTTTCAGTTACTTTGCTTAAAAGTTTGCATTGGCTCTGTGTTAAAGGATTAATTGAAGCTTTGGGGCCATTAAAGATGAGCTGATGAGGTTTTGAATGGAGCCAGAGTGAAAATTTTAAAGTTGTAACCCATTCAACTCTGGAAAGTTCCATCTGAAAATAAATGATTGTGAATAAATTAGACAGACCGTGAAGACAGAGTACACAATTGCCTAGACTCAACAGAACAAAAACATACATATTTGCTTTACTGGGAGAATGAGCCACCAGGGGTTGACTAAAGTTACAGGTATAGTTAATTGCCTAAAAAATTGTTTCAGTTTCTTTACTTTTGTTCCATTCCCATTTGCTCTTTCTCTTCCTCCTCCATGTATACTCTGTCTTCTCCCTGCCTTTGGAACTTCAAGATGCCAATTCTGAGCCAGCCCGTATGCAGCAAAACACTGGGGAAAGCATCCTCCAAGAGTTCCCAAAATATCTGGACCCTGTGATGTCCAAAAAAATCATAAACAGTAGTGTTGAAGAACAGAAAAAGGTCTGGTTTGTGAAGGAAAAGGAAGAACCAGTTCAAATGGTGGGTGTTTGGGAGGCTGGCTTCTAATAGTAAAGATGTCTCTTTACAATAACCAGAACAGCAAATCCGTATTTTACTTCCTTACTGCTGACATACCCAGGCTAGCAAAATTGTTTCTTGGGGGATGCCAACAAACAATGACACAATGATTATATATCAGATTACCAGACAGTGTGAATTTTTTCTTCCTCTTCATGTGCATATGCTTGCATTACATGAGATGAGCAGAAAAGAAACACTTTTACTTTGCAGCCTTCAGTCCATTCGCATTACTAAATTGCCTTGGTTGACTCTGTTAATAATCATAGAACCTGTTTGGGTTTATGAGCTTTCCGTCTGCCAGAGCACCTTGAGTGTTTACAAAACACTTAACTCCTATCTATTCCAAAGACTAAAGAAAAATACAGCCTAGCCCTTGCTCTAGCATTTTGTCTCATTAGTCAAGCAAATCTGGTTCATGGTGGGTGAATGTGATTCTGACCCCAGAAATTGTTCTGGCATGGACTTCCTGTGCTCTTTTAAGAGAGATGAGTGAAGACTCAGTGACGACCAAATTCGTAAAGCTCCAGTGTGTTACACCCACTGTAATGAAATGCTGCATAAGTATCTCCACTGTACTTTATCATGTCAGCTAGCCCCCTGCTTTAAGAATCCTCTGCTTGGTGGACAAGGATCTGTGCAACTGAGTGAGGGAGGGCAGGAAGGAGGCAAAATGAGAGGATCAATCATTTGAGATGTAAAGTTGCCTTCAGAAACTTCTTGGAAGCTAATTTCATTCTAGAGACCCTGCAAAATATGTCTATACTCATAGCACAGTGAAAGACAGCTTGCTCAGTTGGTGCCAGAATTACCAGCCTCTGTTCATTTATTTTTTCTCTGTTAGTCTCTTTCCCAGCAAAAATATTTGAAAGAGTAGAAGAGCCAGTGAAGGGTAACAAAGCTGCTGCAGCGACAAGGTGTCTGTTTCTACTATCATTTTAGGACTTTCACAGTGATATAAGGCATCTAGACTTCCACTCTGCCTTAAGGAGTATGGAGGTGTGTTAAAAAACCTGTTTGTTCAGACAATTCCCTAGCCTGTCACCACTCACATTTCACTCCACATTATATCCGGTGCTCCAGCAGCTGACTCCTTTACATTGAGCTGGAAGTTTACGTAAGAAAAAGGAGCAAGTGAAAATAGTCACTACATCATTTTCAGCGTTTCATTTTCATCATGGCAGATGTAACACCATTATCTCCTTCCTGTTGCAGGACAATATTTGTTTAGATATGGGTGGATGTTGCCAATGATAAGGGACGTGCTAGGACAAGACAGATCTCCAGAAGCCAGGGTGAGTCCTGGTATGGAAGTGGAGAAACTTCAACCTTTCCAAGAACTTGTGCAGAAGCTGTGGTACAAGACTGAAAGTCAAGCAGCTACAAAGCTCATGTGCAAAACAGGCTTCAAGCAAGACAGCAGTGAAGTCAGGCAGAAGGAGACATCAGCACTGATGAAAAAGGATGCAAAAGATTAGCAATACCCAAGGGACACACAGCGATGGGGAAAACAGCGTTTGGCTCGTGGCTAGCATTTTGTTTCTCTTCAGTGAGGTCTGCGTTTTTTAGGTCTTATGTAGTAGGTGTGGCTACGCCGCTAGTTGCCTAGGCAGAGTTTTAATATTACATTAATTTAAAAAATCAATATGCAGGAATGGTACATCCTGACGCAACTTTGAAATGCTAGTGGGAATCTGACAAACACTTTAAAAAAAAATTATAATTAAAGTTAGCATTTTTTCTACAGACATGGAAAGTGTAGTTGGTGGCAACGGGGAAATATATTCACTCAAGATTCATACAGAAAAGTTGATCTTTGTATAAAACATGAACAGTATGGATGAATTTTTGGGATGGGGACACTGAAGAAATCTTCCCTGCTGTACAAAAAAAGACAGGTTAGAAGGAGCCTGCGGTGGCTTGCCTGTGGTGAGCAGAGAGGCTTCCCTGGAGAAATTATGCTTTTGTGCCCTGAAATTACCAGTTGGAAGGTGGGAAAATCCATGAGGATGCCACAGCAACTCAAAAAAAGGAAAAAAAGTTTTTTCCTTTGCTGAGGTGGAAAAACTTACCTGTACTTTGTTGTGAGAATAATTTCTCACATACCCATGTGTCCTTTACCCATTTTTCACTCAGAATTAATGACCTGTGTGCACCTTGGAGTTAGACCTGCCACTACAGTCATCAGCCACTATGTGTGTTGGAACATATAGACTGTAACATGTTTGCATTGTATCCTTTTACGTCGTTTTCTTAAAATAAAAATTTACATATTTCCACTTAATGCATTGACGAAACTGTGTGCCACAGGAATAATACAAAATTTACTATTTATAGCATCTCATAAAAAAGTATTAGATATCAAATGCCAGCTTGAGGGAAATGTCTGTATTTAGTTTTTAGTGTGAGTGTGTAACTCCTGGATTTATGCACTTGAGCTGAGTTTCGGTTTTTTAAGCCATTGCTTAAATTTACCATACTCTGCAGAATTTCTATGAATGCACCACATATTTGCTGTTTTTCTTAATAGACTTCCTAGATTTTCCAAAGAAATGTAGTCATCTGTAATCCTTGTAGTCCATGAGTTCAGCACGTTCCAAAGTACAAATACGTAACAGCACATGAATATTCACACCTACCATCAAAGCCATGGTACATCACTGTGACATTAATACCAAACAGAAGGGACTTCCCACTGGAAAGCTGGTGCAAGTAGGCTTAGGCAGACTGCTCACCTATCCAATCATTTGCTGTCATGTGTGTCATGCAAAACTGGCACAGCAACTTGTTAACAGGCATAATGTCACTGCAACATATCACTCCAACTATAACTACCAAAGCACATACGTACACCAGATTGTAGGAAATACGGAACACAGACATGTCAGGAACAAAATTCTTGGCCAACACAGTTCATCTTAAACTCACATGTTTAAGTATCAAATAATAGTTATAAATACTTCATACAACCCTCTTACCTCTTTAAATATCAAACACTTTTACAATGATTTTTTTCAACACTACTGAAGGGAAACTGGCAGAGATATAGATTTAAGTTGAACTCTGTAAAGTGGCACAAATCAGTGTCATCACAGATAGAGATAGCCCTGTTCTTCCTGTACTTCAAGAAGTTTGTGCTATGGATGTGACTTCTCCGGCTGTGCTGGGGAGGTTGCACTACTACATGGCATAAGGGAGGGGACAAAAGCCCTGCTAGTCTCTCTCGACTGCCAGCAAAACTACAGTTAAGTAAAGTTGGAGAAGAGTTGTGTTTTGTGTTTTTGAAGGTTTCTTCCTACACATTCAAGCTCTAACTTGAGCTTGAATAAAATGGTGTTAAAATATAGCATGCCAAAAAGAAAAGCATTTAACTTCTATGCAGTTGGTTTCTGTAGCAGGCTGAGGGATATCAAATTTATGTTTCTGCTAAATGTGGAAACAATACTTTGCATGTTAAGCCCATCAGTGCCAATTGTCACAGTCCTGTAAGATGGGTTGAACTGCTGGGGATCCAGCTGCTGCTAGAGTCCAACATGAGGGGATGTAACAATTAACACTTGAGACCCCATTCTGCAGTCCATTACCTGTCTCTGTTCCTGTCCTGGCTTGATCCTGGCTTTCTCCAGTTGACTTTCATGCCCTGCTGTTCACTCAAAGGGCATTTTCCGAAAGTGGTGAATCAGTACCCTAAACTGTCAGAACTCTGTTTTTCTCCTTCATTGCTGCTGCTTTTTTTTTTTTTTTTTTTTTTTCCCTTTACCTTTCTGCAGGTAAAAACATGTTGTAACAAACTTGCGGCTCTGTAGAATTTACTGTATTCTTTTTTACCAAAATTAACTTCTGGTTATTCAGTTGGCTCTGGCTTTTAAACAAATAAAACACATTGTTCTATGTTTAGATGACTAAAAAGACGCTTCAGTTATTTCTTAATGATAGGCAGAGAAAGCCAGCCCAACAAAGCTTCCTCTTGACAAGAAAAGCTTTCTCCTTCTGGATGAATAATGCAAATTGGAGAAATAGCACCGCTCCTGCATTTTATGCGTAGGCAGATAATGTCCTCTCCTTCAGCAAATGCATTAGGCAAACAAGAACACTTTGGGGAAACAGCCATCTCCCAGAATAGAACAGCGTGTTCCTGCCATAGGAGAAAGAACTTCCCACGTAAGTTACAGTATTATCAACTTTGTGTTTTACGGTTTTGATGTGCAGCTGCTTTGGGTGTTTTGCCTTTGCAATCATAAGTGGAGCTGCCGCAGCAGGAGGTGTTACAAATGAATGTCCTCCTTACTGTCAGCAGAAACACCTGGGTCCACAGGGCTTGTGCCATTCCCAGCAGGCAGGAAAACAGGGTGATGCTTGATCCTGAAGAAGCAATGGAATAAAGCTGTAGGGGGATACAGAATGTCCTGCAAATATGTGCTCACTACCAGCACTTACTTTATTTACTGATAGTAATTTTCCCAGCGGGTCCTTAGAAATTGTGGCAATGTTCTCTGGAAAGAGTCAACTTACACCCACTTTTACTGAAGAAAGTTACTCTGCTTTGCAGGCTTTGAATGCCCAGAGGTTCTCAGACTCTTCAAGGGCTTAGATGAGGAAGTCTCCCCTGCCTCAGCCACCTCAGCGTATACTATTCCCCAGAAAAAAGCTTGTTAGGGTGCTATTAAAGCCATGGATTTTAATATGTATTGATAAAGAAATAACAGAAAAAATTGTCTGTAAGCCTCACCCTATGAGGTCTCTAAGGCAGGGAGTTTCATGGCAAGCATTCATAGAATCATAGAATCATAGAATGGTTTGGGTTGGAAAGGACCTTAAAGATCATCAAGTTCCACCCCCCCTGCCACGGGCAGGGACACCCTCCACTAGACCAGGTTGCTCAAAGCCTCATCCAGCCTGGCCTTGAACACCTCCAGGGATGGGGCATCCACAGCTTCCCTGGGCAACCTGTTCCAGTGTCTCACCACCCTCACAGTGAAAAATTTCTTCCTAATGTCTAGTCTAAATCTGACCTCTTTCAGTTTAAATCCATTACAGCTCGCCTGTCGCTACATGCCCTTGTAAAAATTC
>NW_010119002.1:0-237 GCF_000699245.1 Pterocles gutturalis
CCTCCCGGCTTGTGGCTGCCCCAGGCCCCTGTGCCAGAGCTGGGCAGCTCCTGCCGCGTGCTGGAGGGATGGAAGGTCGCAGGTCTGCGCTGGGAGTTTGTGGTGGATCTGGGAGTGGAGACAAGCTGTTCCAGCGCTGGCAAGCCCTTGTTCCTCCCTTCCTCTTCCCGTCCACGCCGAGCTGAGAGAGCTCCTGCCCCTGTGCCAGTGAGCACCCAGGAAGAGCAGCGTAGTCCC
>NW_010119002.1:363-842 GCF_000699245.1 Pterocles gutturalis
TCTCCAGGTTCTGGCATTCTCCATTGAGAGCCTGACGGAACCAAAGGATGATACAGTGTGGAGAGAGAAAGAGAGACAGAGGTGAGATGATGCTGTGGCACAGATGGGCTGTGGTGCTGAGGGACAGAGAGGTAGGGGGACGTCACAGGAGGGGTCGAGGTGAAACGCTTTCCTGATTTCCTTAACTGTATGGTAGAGGAGCAAGCGTCCCGTTCCCTCCCAGGAGAGCTGGCGGCTCTGCCGTCCCTCTGACTGCGCCTGTCCCTTGCTTGCAGTTGAAGACGGGGACGGGTACGAGACGGACCACCAGGACTACTGCGAGGTGTGCCAGCAGGGAGGGGAGATCATCCTCTGCGACACCTGCCCCCGTGCCTACCACCTTGTCTGCCTGGACCCCGAGCTGGAGAAGGCCCCCGAGGGCAAGTGGAGCTGCCCCCACTGCGTGAGTGGGGTTGGGGCCGTGGGGTGGGTGGGCAGGC
>NW_010119003.1:0-2417 GCF_000699245.1 Pterocles gutturalis
TATTATTATTCTACAACAGCCCCAAGTGCCTATGTTCCCCGACTTTCTCCATCAGCATTACCTCCCCTACCAGTCCCTGGGGTTTCCTTTGGCGGGTCTGGAGTGTGCTGGTGGAAGGAGAAGGGAGCTCCCTCGTTTGCCACCATGGCTAATTACATTTGGAGGGTGCTGGGGAGCGGGGCAAGACCCATCTTTGCTCTCACAAAGAGAAACGAATAACCCAGAGCAACCCAGCCGCATCCCTGCCAGCCCCCAGCATCCCTCCCCGAGCATCCCACTGCCAGCGCCAGCCCCATCCCCATCTCCTGGGGTCCCTCTCCCCCTTCTTGCTGTCCTTGCCCCCGGCACCCTTTGGACACATAAACCCTGTGAAAAAGGTGATTTAACTTCATCCCGATGGCACTGCAAATGGGCTTAACCTAATGAGCTCTAATACATATTATGTCCCAGGTCTTTTATGCCCAGTCTGCAAAATCCAGTTATGGTTTTCAATGAGACTTAGCAAGCTGAGACGTGCACCGGAGGGATGTGTGCTCTGAACCGGGTGAGGAGGAGGAGGGTGGGAGGAAGGCAAGGGCTGTCCCCCAGGGACACACGGCTGGACCCCAGCCAGCTGCCAGCTCAGCAAAGCGTCACCAGGACCATGCGCTGCCTGCAGCCACCTCCGGCAGCCTGGGGAGGATGGTTTAAGATATATGGGCTGGCTGCTTTCGGATGCAATGTCGGGGAGAACCCCACAGCTGCACTGCAGCATCCCCAAAGCCTTGGGCCACTCCTGCCACTGGAGGAGGAACAACCCCTCCAGCCAAACGGCAGCAGCGTGGTTTTATCCTGAGGTTTTGGGCACCCGAGCCAGTCCTTGGATTCACAGGAGGTAACAAGACTCAGCTGCCATAGAGTAAAGGGAGACCCCCTCTAAAGCCCAGGGGCACCCCACCAGCAGCACCTACAGGACCACCCCCATGGTACCTAAAGCCCCACAAATCCCATAGAGGAGGTCCGTGGGGGCTGCCAGGTGTGACCCCTGCCATGGGGGTGGCTCAGCCCCACTGAACCATCTTCCGTGGTTGCTGCAGCACGTTTGCTCCGTGATTCATCCCCACCAGCCTCCCAGATGGGGAAGAGCCAGAACGAATTTCCCCGTAAAGCCCAGGCTCAGCTCCGGGAGGTCTCTGCCGCGGAGACTCCGCTCAACCCGCGCTAATCTGGGATTATACGTGGCGCTGGGGCAATTAAGAGAAACAGCTTTGCACGGAGCAGACAATGCCTTCTGCAGCCCACTGACATGAATAGAGTGAGAACGATGATTTCTTGCAGCCCTTGGTTTCAAGCCGCGTTTCCCAGGGAGGCTGATCCTCCTTCCCTGCACACCCAGCAGCACCGCATCCTGCTTCTCGAGGGAGCTGGAGGCCCAGTTTGGGAAGAGATCCACCTTTCCCAGGAATCCTGCCAGCTCCAGGAGGGGCTGGGATTGCCCTGAGCCCAGCCCAGGGACAGCCCAGGCTGGAGCAGGTGGCTGGGGCAGGGGACGGTGACCGTCCCTGCTTGTCCCAATGGGATGGAGGCAGCGCACAGCACCCATCACCACTGCTGGACCCCACCGGAGCAAGCTCAGCACATCGCAGGCTGCTTCCTGGAGCACTGCCCTGGAGCGTTTCCCAAAATGAGCCAGCTGAGGAGAGGGAAACCCCCAGACCCAATTCAGGGGCAGCATCCCCCAGGATCCCAGGAGAATGAGCCCAGAGATCACCGCAAACCCACAAAGAGAGCGACCAGCTCCACGGATCACATCCCAGCCTCTGATGGATTCCCTGGGTCCCCCACATTGCCCAGGATCCCAGCTCCCTGCATGGCTTGAGGCCACTGAGGACTCGGTAGCCTCAAGGGGGAGGAGAGGTTAGAAGTAAAGATTTTCCTGCTGGCCAGCAGGGACCAGCTGGGAGAGATGCTGAACCCCAGAGATGCTGTGTCCCTCGCAGGGTGAAGCTGGGAGAGGGGGATCCTGCCTCAGCCCTGGAAAATGGGACTTTGGGTGGGAACCTGGGGGGGTGGGGGTGCTGCAGGGGGGTCTGGGGACCCAGTCTCTGTCTTTGGGGGAGGAAAAAAAAGCCGCACGCCTTGGCTGGGCTGCGAAGGGGCTTCCCCCTTTGCCCAGCTGGGCTGCAAAAGGGGGAGCACCAGGACCCTGAACATTGGGGATCCCGGAAAAAATGGGGGCCCCTAAGCATCAGGGACCCTGGACATTGGGGACCCTTTGTATCAGGGACCCTGAACATTGGGGACCCCAAAGCCATAGGGGAGATTTGGGCAGGGGTGCGCCATGCCAGACCCCAGCATCTGCAGCCCTGGGAAAGCCATCTCAAGGCAAAACCATTCAGGCAAAACTCCATGAGTCCTATAAAACCAGAGCAATATGG
>NW_010119004.1:0-1974 GCF_000699245.1 Pterocles gutturalis
AGGGCAGGCTGGGTGGCCCTGAGCCCCAACGACACCGACAGCTCTTCTCTGTGCCCAGGCACCCGCCGGAGTCACCGCGATGGAGCTGGGGAACATCTCGCAGCCCGTGTACGGCCCCGGCCCTGAGGCCCCGGGGAGCAGCACACCAGGCCTGGTGGGGATGGTGCATGGATTCCTGCGGTTGGGTGCCCGTAGGTGGGTACATGGTGATGGGGGGCTGGTGATGGGATGGGGGGGCTGCTCAGAGCTGTGGGGTTGTGGGTGAGCCTCAGCCCTCCTGCACTGGTGACCATCCATCTGGCGTTTAAATGCCAGGGTACTGGGTTAGGAGGTGTCTGGAGTGGGGATGGAGTGGGGTCCTTGAGGATTCCAGGTGTGTCCTGCCCGTGTGCGATCACAGCTATGGCGCAGTCTCAGGTGTGCCAAGGGATAGGCATTGGGGGGGGGCTCTTTATCAGGGAGTGTAGCAGTAGGACAAGGGGTAACTTTTTTAAGCTAAAAGAGGGTAGATTTAGATCAGATATTAGGAAGAAATTTTTCACTGTGAGGGTGGTGAGGCACTGGAACAGGTTGCCCAGGGAAGCTGTGGATGCCCCATCCCTGGAGGTGTTCAAGGCCAGGCTGGATGAGGCTTTGAGCAACCTGGGCTAGTGGGAGGTGTCCCTGCCCATGGCAGGGGGGTTGGAACTCTGTGATCTTTAAAGTCCCTTCCAACCCAAACCACTGTATGATTCTATGATCTTCATCCCAGACCCCAATGAAAGGTGCAGAGCAAACCCTCCACTGCCTGCAAGTTTACAGGGTCCTTGCTGCACTTGCAGGTGACAAAGTGTGCTTGGGCCAGACCTGGCTTGGGGCCACCAAGAGCAGTGTGTCCTAGTGCCAGCACCCTCACAGCTGTGCTGCAGGCACCCCCAGGCACCACCCTGCTTCCCAGCGCTTGCCCTCCCTCCTTCACCTCCGAAGGGATTTGTTGCTGTAACAGCTCTGCCCCAAAGAGGCTGCAGGTTGGCATGGCTGATGCCAGGGCCCTGCAGCTGCTTGATGCCCCCAGGGAGAGTGCTGCCCACGTGGGGGGGAGAGGAGTTTCCCACACTGGCTGCTGGCACTTGTGCTTCCTCCTTCGCTGGGCTCAGCCCCTGCTTGGCAGCGACTTGCAGGCAAATGCATGGCTGGCAAACAACGCAACGGCTTTGTGGCTTTGTTTGTGTCACACAGATACCAGGGAGGTACAGGCAGAGCGAGCCCCAGGGATTAAAGAGGCAGCACAACAGGGGGACTTTGCCCCAGCGCCCATCCCTTGCTGGCAGTGCCAGCTGGGTGCCTGCCTGGGGCTAAGCTGCGGGAGGACAGCCTGAGGGCAGCCGATGTGGTTGTCGGAGCATCCTCCCCTGAGCCTGCCCCTGGTGCCTGCTGGGATGAGAACCCCATTGCTCCATGGATCCCTGAGAGCCTGGGGGCTGGCAGTGCTCTTCCTGGGTGCAAAAGGACTGTGTGACACAGTGGCTGGGGAGGGAGAGCTGGAAGGGAGGAATGTGCCAGGCACTCACAGTGCTCTGAGCTGCAGCCCCCCCCAGGGTCCAGCACCTGCTCATGGCTCTCTCCACTCCTTGTCTCCCAGATCTGATTGAAAATTTTTTGAAGTCCCAGAGTGAGGAGAACATGAAAGAGCAAGTCCAGGAGGTGAGCGGGCAGCCAGGGCAGGGAGCCAGCAACCCCAGGCTGCCGTGGGCTGGGGGATGCTGGTGGGTGCTGCTCTGAGGCTGAGCCCTGGGTTCTGAGCAGCAACAAGGAGAGATGTGCAACCCCCCGGTGGGACCTATCCTGCCCTGTGGGGGTCTGGACAGGACCCTCAGAGTTGGGGCCTTCAGGGATGCCAGCATTATGCTGCCTCTTGTTCTTCCTCTCCCAGCTGCTGCTCTATGAAGTGGGTTTCCTGGTCTGCGTGGCCATCGGGCTCGTCTTCATCATCCT
>NW_010119004.1:1985-3104 GCF_000699245.1 Pterocles gutturalis
GGTGTCTTGTGTTCCTGCGGGTGCGCCGGGAACTGCGGGGGCCGCATGTACCAGAAGCAGGGCCGGCGGATGGGCTGCCGGCGCCGGGCGCTCTGGGCCTCCGTCCTGCTGGTCTCTGCCCTCGTCCTGTGAGTGCGCCGGCCAGGAGGCTCCGGATGGGACCTGAGGGCGCTTGGTGGCCGTGCCAGGAAGCTGCCATTGTTTGCAGGAGCAGGTCCCAGCATGGCGGGGCAAAGGAGAGGCAACAGTGGCAGGAGGAGGGGGGGGCCGGGCCTTCCTGACAACTTTGCTGCGGGGAAATGTGGGCGCAAGAGACACTGGGCTCTCCTGTGCCTCATTTTCCCGTGTCCCTCCTCTCTGGTCCCTTGGCTGTGTGCCGGTCACTCACTGGGATGCTCCGGAAGAGGGGCTTGGTGGGGGGCTGCAGGTTGGTGGGGTGCTGCAGGCCCTGCAGCCTGGGGTCAGTGCAGGTGGATTTGGAGGGTCCTGGGGGGGGAGCATCGGGCTTGAGCTCCCTGGGTGCTGACCCTGCCACCCTTCCCTTGCAGGGCCGGTGACGTCTGTGCCTTCATCAGCAACACCCGCCTTTCCCAGGCTGTGCATGGCAGCTTCCCCAACGCCAACAACACCCTGGACAACATTCACACCTACCTGGCTTCCATCCCACAGGCACGCCAGTCACCCTGCCCCGGCTGGGGTGCCTGATGGGGGCAAAGAGCCCCCCTGGGGAAGGGTGACAGTAGGGCTGGAGGCAAAGGAAGGGTCCCAACCCGCACCGACCCCCCCCATCTCTGTCCCCGCAGCAAATCAATTTTATCATCGACCGCCGCGATGTCCCGCTGGGCCACGCCCCCCCCCCACCCGCAGCCTCCAGTGTGAGGGTGGGGCAGAGGGAGCTGGGGCATCCTGGGGGTGCCTGGGGAGTGGAGGTGGATGGGTCCGCTGGCTGGATGTGCTGCAGATGGTTGCTGACCCTGGGGGCCACTGGGCTGGGTTTCAAAGGGACATCTATAGTGAGTGAGTTTGGAGGCTCCTCCAGGCTTCTGCTCTCCTTCAGCTGCTGCTTTTCCCCATTCAGGCTCCCCTCTGGGGAGGGTGATGCAACTGGTGGCAGGTTGA
>NW_010119004.1:3238-3567 GCF_000699245.1 Pterocles gutturalis
ACATTGGGCCCACCCTGGGCGGCATGATCATCTTGGGCATCAGGAGCAGGATGGACAAGGCTCTGGCATCCCTCCAGAGCCTCCTGCAAGGTAGTGGCCCCATCTCTGGGGGGGCTGGCAGGGCCTCAAAGGGGACTCAGGGGACACCGGGGCTGAGAGCTGAGGAAGTTGCATATTTAGTTAAGGCTTCCAGGGAGGGAGATCTATCTGGCCTCCCAGACACAGCCTGGGGCAAATGCTGGGACTTTCCGTGCCTTGTGTTGCATTTTTTGATGGGTCCCTGAGGCTCAGCTGAGTGAGGACAAGCCCCTGCTGCACTGGCAGGGGAG
>NW_010119004.1:3699-6539 GCF_000699245.1 Pterocles gutturalis
GCCTCAACCAGACCCTGCAGCGCTGCGGCCCCCCCTGCGCCAGCGTGTCCCTGGACGGCCTCGTCTTCAGCGCCAACTTCAGCACAGTGAGGAGGGGCAGGGTGCGAGACCCTGCAGCCCCTTCCCCAGCCCCCTGCAGCCCCCTTACCCCAGGCTCTTCCCCGCAGATCCCCGGCGTGCAGCGTCAGCAGGAGGCACTGGGTGATGTGTCTGGCTCCAACATATCGGTCAAGTTGGAGAAGGTGAGGGGTCCCCGCCACACCCAGGCACGGGGCTGGGTGCTACTGGCGCTGCTGGGGCCATGCTGTGAGGGGGTGGCCTGGGAAGAGCCCCATCAGCAGTTCACTGCTGTTGCATGGAGGGATGTGCTGGCTGGAGGTCTGTCTCGGGCAGAGCCTGCCTGCTGTCCCTGCCACCCCTGGGTGCTGGCACAGCCAGGGCTGGGTGCTGGGGGAAGCCTGGCTGTCCTGTGCCAGGATCTGGGGACGGACAGAATGTGCTGCTCAGTCCTGGGGTGTGGGCAGGGACATGAGCTGTACGTTGTGCAACCCTGGATGCAGGTTAACAGAATGCTGGACATGACGCCTGCCAAGGTGAAAGAGCAGTCCCAGGACGTGGTGACAAGTAAGCCAGGCTCTGTGCCCTGAGTGCTGAATTCCCCCTCTCCCAGGGCTCCATACTCCCTCTCATCCCATCCCTGCCTGGAGACCTCCCCTGCTGCCACCCCACTGCCTGCAGCCCTGCCTGTCCCCAGGTCCCCATGTGCTATCATGCTGCTGCCATCCTTGACCAAAGCCCCCCTCTTCCCATCCTCCCCCTGTCCCTGCTGCCCCAGGCTCACCTGCCCCAGGCGAGGAGGACCTGGGCAGCAGTTCACATCACCAACCTGTCCCTGTCCCCTGCAGAGACCCTGGAGCAGCTGGGCTTCATCAGGCAGGAGATCAGGAGCTTGCAGGAGCAGCTGCCGCTGCAGCACGCGGAAAAGAATGCCCGGGCCTTTTTGAACAATGCTGCGTTGGTGCTGGAGGAGTACAGGGAGCCAGTCATTGCCTGGGACAGGCTCAGGTAGGCGAGGGGCAGCTGCATCCCCTACCTCCCTCATCCATAGAGGCTCAGGCTCTCCATTCTCCAGCTGCTGGAGCTGGGGGCTTGCTGGGTGGTGGGGCTGTGGGTGCAGCATAGCCAGAGCTGTGCCTTGCAGCCACCTGTGCCCCTCCTCTGCCAGGGTGCCTGGGGGCTTCTTCCTCCGAAGAGGGCACCTGATGGGATGCCAGCTGCAGCTTGGGGTGCCAGGTCCTGCTGTCTGACTCCTGCCCCTCTTCTTGTCCCAGGTGGAGTCTGTGTGTCCTGCTGTGCTGCATGGTGCTGCTGGTGGTCCTCTGCAATGTCTTTGGGCTGCTGCTGGGGCCCCTGGGGCTGAAGGAAAGTGTGCTGCCTACACAGCGCAGTGGCATCTCCAACGCTGGCGGGAACTTCTTCATGGCGTGAGGCTCCTTTGGCTGCCGAGGACACGTGTGGGAGTGGTGGGATTGGTGGGCAGGGCAGGGCAGGGCTGGCCTGGGGATGCTAAAGCTCCTAAGTAATCAATTTACTGCAGCTTAACAGCCTGCCCCATGGCAACTGACTTTGCAGGTGGTAAATGTGAGGGTAAAATATGGTGCTGGTGAGAGTTGTTCGAGCGGAGCCTGTTTGCCCCTTGCTGGTCCCATGGCTCTGCAGGGGGGTGGTGGCTTGTAAAGCTGGGGGAGCTATGCTGAGGTCTGAGCCCTCAGGTACAGCCTGGCCGTGCTCTGGGGGCTGAAGGCAGAGTGGAGGTGTGCCTGTGGGAATGGCAGTGCTTCCCAGCATTGCTGGGGGGGGCAAGGGGTGTGTGGGCTCCAGGCTCTGTGAGCTGGGGCATGGGGCCTTGGTTGCTGATGGCGTCCCTGTTCTGGTAGAGGCATCGGCTTCAGCTTCATCTTCTCCTGGCTGCTGATGCTGCTGGTGTTGCTCATCTTCGTGCTGGGGGGGAACATCTACATGCTCATCTGTGACTCCTGGCGCAGCCAGCGGCTCTTCCAGGTGAGCCCCCCGCAGGGAGCCCAGAGCCACTGCCGCCTTTCTGAGGGCTGCTGGTGGGGTGGAGGCAGCACTGGCTGGTTTGGGATGCTCGTCCCAGGTGTCCTGCCCTGCACTGTGTCTAGTTCCTCCATCTCTTCCCTTCCTCTCAGCTCGTGGACACTCCTGGCCTGATCCCTGGTTTCAACCTCTCGGAGCTGCTGGGCCAGGAGGGTGGCACAACAAACTTCTCAGAGCTGTACAGGTGGGTCCCAGCCCTGGCTCCATTGGGGTGGGGTACAGCTGCTCAGTGCCCTCAGATGCTCCCCAGGATGGGGGCGGCTTGCCCCACCTGCCCTGGCTGCAGGCAGGCACCAATGCTGGGGAAGGAGCAAGCTGTGACTTGACCACATGGGTGAGGACATGCACCCGCGGGGGGTGGCCCTTGCCTGCCCCGTTTTCAGCCCTGTGCCCTCCTCCCGCAGGCAGTGCCAGCGAGACACTGCCCTGTGGCAAACACTGCACCTGGATCAGCGCGTGTCCCTGGACAAGCTCTTCGACATCAGCCAGGTGAGTGTGGGGGTGCCGGGGGCTGGGGCAGAGCCAGGGCGCAGGGCTGGCATGGGGAAAATAGCGAGGGGCCAGCACCATGCCCCATCACAGTTCCTCTTTCTCTGTCAGTACAAAGCAGACATCTCCATGGCCTTTGAGAAGGTTAACATCACCCTGAGCCCCATCTCCCTGCTCAGCCAGAGGCAGAGGGACTTGCTGCTGAACGCCAGCCGGGACGGGCAGCCCCCCAA
>NW_010119004.1:6568-8579 GCF_000699245.1 Pterocles gutturalis
TGGGGGGGTCTGGATGTGTGTTGAAGGAGTCCACTGCCACCTCCCCTTTGCTGCTGTGGGACTCCCACCGCCTGCTCCCAGGGTGTCCCCTGCCATCCATGGCAGGGGGGTGGGAACTAGATGATCTTTAAGGTGATCCCTTCCAACCCAAACCATTCTCTGACACGACACCCTTTGGGGCAATCGGGCACTTCCTCCACCTGGGAGGCCCTGGCTCCACTCTGCCCCGCAGGGATGGGGTATGGTTCCCCCAGAGCCTCACTCCCCATTCTCACGGCTCTGTCTCTGCCTTCTTCAGCTGCATCAGAACATGACCCAGGGAAGTCTCCTGGATCTGGCTGCAGAGCTGGAGCAGCTGGCAGACAAAGCGGTGAGAGGCCTGGGCACCCCAGGGCCATGGCCACTCTGTCCCCAAAGCCACTAGCTGGGGTGCTCCTCCACAGACCTGCCTGGGTGCCAAGGGGAGGCGAGGCCCTTCGCCCCCACCCAGCTCCTTCCTCCAGCCTGGCCCTCCATCAGATGGCTGTGGTGGGGCAGGGACCCCGTGCTGGGGGGCACTGCTGACTGCAGCTCCTCCAGGGCGCGGACGTGGAAAAGGACCTGAAGGCTGATGCTCGCAACCTGAGGGAGCTGGACAAGGAGATGCAGATGGGCTTGTCTGGGCCGCTGGTGAGCGATGCCGGGGTGGGCAAGGCCCTGGGGGTGCTGGCTTGGACTGCCCCAGAGCTCAGAGCTTGCTGGTGGGGTCTCAGCTGAGCCGGGGGGTCTGTGCCTCTGACCCCCCTATCTCCATCCCCAGCAAAGCCTGAAGGAGAACATCCACTCGGTGCTGAGCGGGGCTGCCCAGCTCAAGGTAAGCAGCATGAGGGGGCCTCCTGAGCTCACCCCACTCCCCAGCACCCTGCAAAGTGCCCGTGAGGTACCGCAGTGGAGATGGGGGCTAACCTGCAGCCTGGGGGGCTGGTTGCTGCTGTGGACTCTTTGAGCACGCGCTGTAGGGGCTGCTCATGGGGCAGAGGGAGGGGGCCTGCCCTGCACCCGAGGCACTTGGGCACTACCAGCGTGTGACTGCTGGGGACACCACAGCGCAGAGATCCTGCGCTCCTGGGACCGCTGCCGGGCAGGGCTGGGGAGATGCAGGGACCCCACTTCCCCCATCACGCTGCTGAGAGCACCTTTCACCCCAGACACAGACAAAAGCTGCGCTGGACAATGTCAATGAAACCCAGGATTTCCTGGACAGGGAGATGGCAAACCTCATCAAGAACGTGAGCTCGCCTTGCTCTGCTGCCTGGCCACCTGGTGGGAATGTGACTGGACCCCCACACCAAGACCTCCCTCTGCGCAGGGATGCCAGGCAATGTCTGGCTGCCCATCCTGCCCTGTCATCTTCCCCGGGGGTCCCCTGCACCCCTGGGTGCCCCCTTCCCTTATGGCACCCCAGGCAAGGGACCGGGGCGGGTGGGGGCTTGCAGCCCCATTGCTGCTGGGCTGAGGTGGTCTGACAGCCCTGATCCTGACACGGAGGGGACATAGGGCAGAGCGTGGGCTGGGGTGCAGCATCTTCACTCTCTGCTTGTCCTCCTCAGGAGACTTGGGCCTTCCTGGAGAAGCTGCTGGATGTCTTTGAGACCTACATCTCCTGGGCCAAGGGCAGGGTCAGTGAGCCTTACTGCATGGAGTGAAGGGGAGGACAGGCTGCAGGGTTTTGGGTGACACTGACATGTCCTGTCCCCACTGTGTCCCCAGCTGACGGGAGATGTGGCTCGTTGCAAGCCTGTAGCTCAGACCCTGGATAACGCGGAGGCCATCACCTGTGACTACATCCTGGATTCTCTGGTGAGTGCAGCAGCAGTGTGTGGGGGGGTGGCAATGATGGCCCCTTGATTGCTTCTGCACAGGATGAGGGGCACCCATCGCTGTCCCAACCAAGCAGGGCTCAGCATCTCCCTGGCGCATTGCTGTGGCCAAGAGCAAATGCCAGGCTGTGAGAAGGGTTGGGTGGGGGGGG
>NW_010119005.1:0-4897 GCF_000699245.1 Pterocles gutturalis
GGCCCCGAGCCGCAGGGTATTTCCATGCCTCACTCCCCCTGAGATCAGTTTCAAAATTTCAGCACCACGGATTAACTTCATGTCCCGGCTGCGTAAAAGCCTGAGGCTCTTTTATATGTGATATTTATTTAAAAAAACAAGGAAAGGTTGAGAGCTGGCTTGCTTTCCTCCAGTACTGCTGCTTTCTTACCTTAATACAAATGCCTAGATGGCTTTGCAACCCTCCGTTGAAGCGCCGTGCTCGACATACTGAGCTAAGAGCTTTAGATGCCTTCAAGCATCTGGGCTGTAGGCAAATGAACAGATTAAAAACCAAGACGACATTTTTCAGTCAAGTGATAGCTCCTAGATGCAGGGGAAAGAAGCAAGGAAGGCTGTTGGCATTTGATCGAGATGTTGAAATAGCTGGGCAGTGCACACCCAGGGGCACATCCCCAGAACTAGAGCCTGCTTTCCGTGGCAGGTCCCGAAACACCTGCCTTCTGCGATACGTACGGACAGGAATTAAAACCCCGAGCAGAGCCGCCTCTGTGCGCTGCGTTCCCTGCCTACAGGACGCACCCACCCCCGCCTATTTCATGAGAAGGAATGAGCAGAAAGCTTTATGTCAAACAGGCCACTGCAGGCTTGGCACATTTATGGTCATTTTCATTTCTAAAGCCTCCGCACTGCTGCTGTTGAACACTAACAAGCGTTTTCCCTGTACTTGCAGGTCCGTCCTCGGTTAAGCTGGAGCTGAAGGAGGATCTGTGCTTCGTAAGCAGGCAGGCAGAGGTACGGGTGGAAGAGCTCTTGCTTCGGAACCTCGCTAGTGTTCAGATGCCAATAGACTGGGAAACGGGCGTTAGAGGATGGGGAGCTTCTGCCGCTGCGTGGAGGGGACACGGCCGGGCCGGGCAGGTGCTGCTGAGCTGGAAGCACGCTGACCCGTCTCGAGGCTGGTGATGCCCCTGCTTCTGATGCAGGTCTGGGGGAGGCTACACAAGAGTTACAGGAGAGGGCAGAGCGCAGGGAGGAGCAACCCAGGAGAACCAAAGCCCAGCTTGAAATTTCTCAGCCCGCCTGTTGCTGCTGGTGATGCTGGTCACCCCTCAAAGGCCAATAAGTACCAGCGCTGCGCTGGGAGCCAGGGTGCACTTATCTACAATATTTACTTTGGTTTTACCTGGTATTTAAGGTTCCCGTGTTTGATAATTGACACTTTCTCAATTGCTTAATTTTGGGGTGGTCCGTTGAAGCAGTGCCTTGCTCCTCCGAGATGCCACGTGTCCCTCTGCAGTCAGTGCTCCCCCAATTTCCTTTATTTTTTTCTTCCTGTAGAGCAAAAAAGCAAATCAGAAACTCCAAACCCAGCTGACTAAGGATCAAAAACGGACGAAGAAACAGCAGCCTGGGAGGAATCCAAAAACAGAGCGAGAGCTGCTCGGAGAGCTCTATGCTGACAAGGCTTACCTGGAAAAGCTGCTCCAGGATGAAGGTCTGGTTCCCTTGTATTTAACTCAATGTTCCTTCTAAGCAGGTTGGTTTTTTCCTTCTTTTCTATCCCCATGAGTACTCTTCTTTATCTGTATCAGAGCTTCCACAGCACGTGGTGCTTGCAGTGGTCGTGAGAGGCAGGTGTCTGCAGGGTGTGGGTATTTCTGGAGCCAGATCCCAGACTCATAACTACCTCTGAGCGTATTTCCTTCCCTCTTAGATGGCAGCTTCTGTAATGAACAATAAACCAACTCCCAGCAATCTGTTCTGGTGAAACCAAAAGCCGACACAGTATCATTACAAATTACTTAATTTCTGTCATAATGATCAATTACTGACACCTGCCTAAGTGCAAAGCATCGCTTGTAAGGCTGGAACTCGTTTGTGGCTTCGTTATCAATGCTGTTACGATCAAGATGCAGCATTTGTTGAAGTATCTTATTTTAGAGCTAGGCAGAAAGGTGACTCCCCTTTAGTAATTTTTCTAGGGAACGCTTTACCCACTAATAGAGAAGTAATTAAGGATTTAGTCTGATTGCAGGTTTTATGGAGTTACCACCATTCATAATCCATGTTGGCTGTCTGGTTTCCAGGCACGTAAGCGCCTCGATTTCTATCTGGCAATGGGATCAACAACAGTTTTCCAAGTGCCAGCTCGGTACAAGTGCCCCGTACACTTGTTCTGTGCAGGATGGGTGCTCGCTCGTCACAGCCGAGCCCGTTATTTGGGCCCCTTCGTGGCTCGTGTCTGCAGAGGCAGAGGCAGTTGCAGGACAGGGGCTTGGGACACCAGCTCCAGCTCACTGCAACACGCAGAGCGGGGCACAGCAGGGGTTCTGTACCATCCCTCCTCATCACATCCGTTCTGAGGAGCACCAAAGACTTTAATTTCCAGGGTTCGCTCTCTATCAGAGCAGAAAACATTCCCAAGCAGCCCCCACTGAACTGCAGCGTCACCCATCCTGTACAGTAACGCTCCCCTGGGCTCCGCCGTCTCGTTTGCAGATTTGATGGAGAGCAGCACAAAGGAGGGCATCAAAGTGGCAGACCTGGTTTGGAGTGGCATTTCCTACCTGGACGCACGCAGCGAGTTCTGGCAGCAGCAGAAGCCTATTTACGCCCGTGTGAGAGAGCGCAAGCTCCGGCAGCAAAGGTGGATCCGGGACAAGAAAAGAAAACCAGCCGAGGTGGGCAGATACATCGTGAAGAGCATGGAGGACATCGACATGTGTAGGTGTCCTGGCTGGCAGCAGTAAGAAAATGATGATTGGCACGTGTAATTAATTGCTGCAGTAATTACAGACCAGAACAATAGGAGCAGTGCAAGTATGAACCAACACTAGTGGGCAGTTTTTGCAAAGTATTTGCTTTTGTATTCTTCATCTTTCCCAACACTTTCTTAGATCCAGAAACCAACACATTTTTCTCTCTCTCTCACTGATTGGTTTCCAGGACACCACTTTGGTATCCCAGCCAGGTGGGCCACTGCTGCGTGCTTAGCAGATGCCTCTGGCTGGTTTGGAAACCAGAAGTTGTTTTATTGAGAGAACACGGCCACTGGAGTTAATTTCTACAGGTGAAAAATACCGGTGTAGAGAGATGAAGAAGCCGACAAGCAGTGGTCTGCAAGGAGGGAGTAATTCAGCCACCTCTAGTCTGTTTCTCTCTTCCCATGCTACCTTTTTACAGCCCAGGGACAGGAACTTGGGCACGACTGCAGTTCAGTTCTCTCCAGCTGCAACGCCCAGCGAAGGGAGCAGCAGAAGCACCCCGCAGGCTGCCTCCTGCAGCCCAGCTGGGCACGGGGAGCAGAGCTCAGCAGGGAGGTGCAAGGGCTCATTGAGGAGATGAAAACCTGAGCACGGTGCTGGAACTTCATCTCCAGACCAGGCTCCCCTGCGGCAGCCACTGAGCTTCCAAATCCTTCCGACAGCAGCACCCTTCCCCTTTGCCTTCCTCCGGCGGTTGGGAAGGGCTCCCAGTCGCTGCCCCTCCGTGCTGTGATGGATTTCCAGCAGTGCCAGGAGGAGGGGCAGACGTACCATCTCCCCGGGACAGATTCTCTGGAGACTGGAGGGAGGGGTGTAGGAGATGCATGAGGAGTGAGGAGCTCCAGCCCTTCCCAGGCGTTGTCCGAGGCTCCCACAATGGCACCAGGTCTTATCGCTGTGTCCACGCACCAGCGTTAAACTTTCCTCTCGGTCTCCAGTGCTGACGGGCGACTGTCCTGAAGAAAGCTGCAAGAAAGCTGAGCACGTGCTGAAAACCATCCAGGGGTGGTCAGAGGAGGAAGTTCCCAACAAGAACGAACTGATTGGAAACCTCCACAGCTGCATCGGGAATGCTCAGCTAGCGATGGGCCAGCTGGAGGCAGCTCTGCAAAGCCACAGAAAGGATCTGGAGCTCGCCAGGCAGAAGTGAGTCCTGGGTTCAGAGGGAAGGGGAAGGGTCCAAAGTGCAGGGGAAGGTCCCTCTGGTAGGGTGTTTCAGCATCAGGTAATGTTAACAATTAGCAGCAGAGAGGCAGGAAGGAGATAGATAATTTTACACTTTTTTAAGCCGGGATAAAGGTGCATCTAAAGGACCTTGATTTGATGACTTTCAGTCTGACATTGATCCTTTACTTCTCAACGCTTACCCAAAGTCACGTTGAGCGCCAAAGAAAACACGTAAGTCTGAAGGAACTGTATCAGGAACGAGACTATTTCAGCTCCTACAGTTTCTTTTTCTTTTCCTGCAGTGACCTGCCAGATGCCATATCCAGAGCCCTTGATAACATGGGCAGAGTTTATGCCAGAACCGGCAAATTCCAGGAAGCTATCGACACGTACGTAGAACCAGAGACAGAAAAGGCACAAGGCTGTATTTTGAATGGAGCAGATGATGTCTTTTCAGTTTGTTTAATCATACTGCTAGCAAGAGGGGGCTGTGAAATGTTTCACGACAGTACCGGGAACATTTTCTGTGTAGAATCAGTGGTTGAAATTGTAACTTGTACCTGATGAGATTTGGTAAATGTCTTTCTCACTCTCTGCTTGAAGGTGGGAGGAGAAGATTCCCATGGTCAAATCCAGCCTGGAGAAGACCTGGCTGTTCCATGAAATCGGCCGCTGTTACCTCGAGCTGAATAAAGCCAAAGTGGCCAAAGATTACGGAGAGAAGTCCCTGCAGTCAGCAAATGAAGGGGGAGATGCTGAGTGGCAACTCCATGCTACCGTCCTCGTGGCACAAGCACAAGGTAAAGGCGTCGGTACAGGTTTTGCTTTAAGGATGGAGCCAGCCTGGCTGTTCAGCAGCTTTGTGAAAACGTCTCTGTCACATCCAAGTGACCGTTCAGATCACGACCTCTTAGCAGGGACTTGCTTCATTAGCTGTGGTTGTTCTTTTGATCTGACGTGGGATCAGGGAAGCCAAGGCGCAG
>NW_010119006.1:0-8637 GCF_000699245.1 Pterocles gutturalis
CCCGCGCTCCGCTAAGGAAACCTCTCACTTTTCATGCAGACCTCTTCCAGGACTTGAGCCAGTTCCAGGAGACTTGGCTGACAGAAGGTAGGCTCCTTCCCCTTGCTCTGTTTGGTTTTGTTCGTCTTTCAGTTGTTTGTCTTTTGATGTTTGTACTGCTCCTTTGCTTTGTTTGCCCAGCTCCAAACATTAAGTATTTTTTTCAGTCTTGCCAACCTCTGGCTTGTGTAAATGAAGACGCATGAATCACACTATTGTGCCGGGTATTTGCTTATGAATGGAACTTGGCAGTTGGCCCACTTTCCTCGTTACAATTTTCTTTTATGCTAATTTGTCACTTATCTTTGCTGGTTGCCAGAACGTTGGTACTTTCTTAAATAAACTACTATTATAATTCGGGGAACGAAGTGCTTTTCTTAACATTTTTTTTCTTTTTTAAGATAACTCTTTGAAGTGACTCTCCTGGAATTTACACACTGTTCAGTTTGGTGTCTGTTTTTCCTTTTGACTTCAAGAAAACTTCAAATCCTAGGGAGTCCCATTAATTCCAAGTGAAACTAGTTTTAAACAGCATGGTGAATTTGCTCTAATTCCAGTACTACAAATGATCCATTTTCTAGAAAATTCAAAACATATCCTCAAGTACAGACTCTTGGTACATATAAAAGTACTTACGGTGACATAGTTACTTAACAAATATTTAACATTAATAATATAAAAATATGCATGGCATTTTGAGCAAGATTATTTCCTCTAATTTTACCACAAGTGAAGGACAGTCCTGTTAAACAGTTCTTTTTGTAAGCTTCCAAAAAGGTATTTGCCACCTAACTAAGATTATTAAGGAAAAAAAAATCAAATGGTTTAGCTTAATTTCAAACTGAAATGAAATTACATTCATCAGGCAGCGTTCAGGAGTGTGAGGATTATAAGGATGGAAGAGGAATTACCTGGAGGCTGTTCCAGGACTGAAACACCTAGCTAACATCGGAGCAGAAAAATAGGTATTAATTGCTGGTCCTCTAATAGATCTGATGATGTGCACACATGCTTGAGACTGGTTTCTCTTAAATCTTCAAAAACCTCAAGCTGCCAGTAAGAAAAGTTTGCTTCAGAATTGATTTCTGGTAGACTTTCAATTTCAGGCTTTCTAATGTTTGATGATATTTTTAGCTCCCTAATCTAAAGAATTTGCATAGAACCTCTTACAATATGTTTGTCAGTAGCAGAGTGTTCATAGAATGAATTCATAAGTACCCTGGGGTGAAGGGAAGGTCGCAAATTGTCTCATAGCACTGTATCCAAAGAGGTAATCTGCTATTATACATGATTAGCAAATGATAATGCAAACCCTATTGCATGTTTTTAGAATATAGGCAGAAGACACTTTTTTTTTGCATAGTTCATAGCATCTATTTAGAGTCCAAGTGAAATCTTTGGGAAGAGACTTTTAGTACAGGACTGTAGCTGTCTGTAAGCATCACTGTCCAGATGTCACACCAGCCATGCCCTTAATTTCACTTCTTTTCTGTGGTCTGTTGGTTCTAGTATGTAATTCTCTTAGTGAGATTGTCAGTGCAGTAGTAGCCTCAAGGCAATAGGCTGTGGAATCCAAACTTGGCTCACACAATGTGATCCCCATTATTCCTTCTATGACAATGTTGCTTTTTAAAGATAATTCATAAAATAAACTGTGTAGGGTGTGGGGTTTTTTCTGTTCCCCACCTTTTATCATTTATATTTGCAGTTTGTTGCCATACAGATTATTTTAAGAAACAGCGACAGCAGTGCGAAGAGTTCGGCTAGTTCCATTCTAATCCACTGCCTGTTGTTAATGCCGTGTTACTCCCTAAGGTTTATTTTTGGCATGTCTCGTCTAGCTTAGCTTCAAGTGACTGAGATTAGTGGGCTTCTATTTCTCTGTCCCTTTTCTTCGACCACATCACCTTTGCTTCAGACCTGAGAGTGCAATCTTTTGTCCACTCTGCAATAACAAAAACTCTAGGTTTTTTTTTGTTACGTACTCACAGCAGCACTTCTTTCGGCAATAGTTTGTGAGAGATTTTGTGAAATAACAAACTGCTGCAAGTGCTCCCTTCCCTGCAGTAAGAGGGATGTAGAAGTAATTGTTAGAAGTAACAGGACACATGCTATGGTTAAGTTTCTCCCCACAGTTTCTCCCAGGGCACAGCCAAAAGCTTAGTTCTTTGTCAGTCCTGAATTTACCGCACCGCCTGCTGTCCCTGGGCAACGGAGGACTGCTCAGGAGGTAGACTGAGGCCATATCTGAGCTAGGCTCTGAGTAATGAAGAAAAAAATAGCTGTGTATTAAAGTATGGGCTAAATTCTGATTAGTAATCCCAACACCAGGATGGTAGGCCTCTCTTGCTTCCTTAACACCTTTTCCTTCTGTGGTGAGGAAGAACGCAAAGGTATTTGTAAATAAATGCAGATGGTGCTGTCAGGAAGAAAGCCAGATTGGATCACTTCCTTTGGTGGCCTATCGCTGTGAGATGTGCTTCAACAAAATCATACGCTCTGGGCTGCGTGCAGGCTGCCCAAGACGCTGTTCTGCCATGCTTATATAGCTCTCGCAAAGGAAAGACAAGCACAAACCACCCTGTCGAATGGGCAAGCATGCACACTTACATTTACAGGCGGAAAATCAGAATGAATCGTTCCCTCTGTGAACGCACAAGGGCAATGTTGATTAAAGCTTTTCTCAGCGAACAAGGGAAGCAGGAGCCAGGAGACTATGTGTAGCCAATTCCTCTGTGAAATCAGAAAAGCACTAATTATGTGTACACTGTTTCAACACAGGAATTTTAGTATAATAGCACCATGGACTATTATAGCATTTAATTTTGTATGCTGGAATAATCTCTGAAGGCCACACCTGTGTACCTTGCTGAGTCAACCTGGAGGTGAAAAAGGACAATAAAACTCTTTTTCTTCCACTGTGCCATTTCATTGTTTTATTACATATTTGGCAATGGCTTCAATGCAACTGAGGCATGGGCTCAGGCCACACTGTGGTCGTGGATCCATGAACAGAACGATGTAAACTGGAGGTGGGAGAAGGCAGGCATCTATGTAAAGGCAGATGACGAATTTACACAAACGATGCCATAAGGGTTGGCACAGCTGCAAGTCTTCACCAGACACCAGCTTCCAACCACTGTCACATTTTTCACAGGCATCACAGGAAGAAGAATTCTGATATTTTATTTTATAATAAGTACTCCAGGAAGTGACAAAACATACTGTAAAGCACATAGTGAAAGACTCTTCTAGTGCCTCCACTGTGGGTGCTGTGAGAAACTATATCCACGCGGGCTTTACAGTTGCTGCAAAGTCGAGCCTTTCATGTAAATCAGAATAAATATGACCTCCTGAGTTATGAAGAGGCATCAACTTATAAAGTGTGCTGCTGACTTTTCAAGCCTCACCAGTTAGTCTAAAGGGGGCATTAAGCCTGAAGCTTCTTAACATTGAGATAATAATGTTAACTACTTCACTGCTTACAAAATTCATCAACATCTCCTTCCAGGGAGGTAGGCTGTTCCAATGTAAACGAGACCTCTGCAGATTTTCAGATATCTTTATTAGACAATCTTTGAAATATTAAAATATCTTAGATTTTGCTGTTATTCTTGCAGTTGTACTAACAGTTCTGCCCACAAGGCAGATGCGTAGAAATAAGCTTTACTGTGCTGATTTGTAGGGACGGTTTGTTTGCTGTGAGGTTCTCTATGACTACACCAGCACTTCCTCTTAATTCCCCATTTGCGAAATCACACATACATGCAAGGCACTATCAACCATTTCCTTCTCCTAACGGATAATTTTGGTTTTTAATTCTGAACGTTCTTCTGTTTAGTTACAAGCTGTAGCTTATTCCACTGGTACCAAGCCATCCACTGCTTCTACTACTGAAAACGTTGTATATGAAGGCACAGATGTTTCCTGTTCTGATCACCCCTTTGGCACAGCCCTTCCAAATTTATCAGTTGGTAGTTGTTTTTCCTATGTGTAAGTGCTTAAAAATCCTTGCATGTTATGTTTCTAATGAAAACTGTGATCCATGACCCAATAAACTTGCTGTTATCCTTATTTCCAAGGTAAGGGAGAAGGAAACTGGCAGGCTGTTAAGGCGTAAGTCTGCAAGCAGAACTGCATTCACTAATCCCAAGGGGAAGCTCTCCTCAGTCAGTAAAGTGGACCCCAGCAGAAAGCTCAGATTTTTTTCTGCATAGACGTATTTCTGCATAGACTGCACAAAGTGCCACACCTAATTCTCCCCGTATCTCTCTCTCTCTCTTCCCCCTCCCTCCCCTGGCAGCTCAGGTTCCAGACAGCGATGAGCAATTCGTGCCTGACTTTCACTCAGAAAACTGTAAGTAGCACGGGGGTGATCACACATCCTGGGGTAGAAGGGCAGGACACACCTAAACCAAATGAATACGTAAATGCAACGCACAGACACGTGACAAAAAACCCAGGCTAACTGTCCACATCTGGACAATGCAAAAGTATCTTTGTGTGGTGGCAACCACCCCAGTCTCTTACGCAGAGTGGTTTCAACATGTGTATCTTAGTCGGTGTTTGTGTGAATAATTAGGCACCCCTGAACAGCTGAGAAAATTATTACTCTGACAATCAAAGGTAAAATTTGTGCTATCACTCATCCAAAAGCAAAATAAATCTACAATATGTCATCATATTAGTGCATTATAATTTAATGCAGTGCTACGTGGTAACGCTACTCACAAGACATGCTTACCAGGTATGTCAATGAAAGAGCATTTTGCATAATGCAAATGAAAACTTTGTTTTTATGTGCTGAAAAACAAGTATGTGCATGCTACCCCTCATGACGTAACAGAAAATGCCTGTCCCAGCCCTGAATAACTTGGGGAATACCCACTCTAATTCCTTTTCAAAGTGCTCTGGATTATCACACTACCTTACATTTGCTCTTTTAAGGTTGATGTATGGTACAAACTAAATCAAGGGCAGAGCTCAGGAAAATCCAGCGCACAGTTGCGCATTTGATATTTTGTTCCTCTCAGGGACAGCTGGACAAGGACAAGGAGGTAGCACCTCAACTGACGTTTTACTGTCTGATAAAAATATCTCTCCATAAACCAGAAAAGTGTCGACTTGATCTTTCATTTCTCTCCCACAGTAGCTTTTCACAGTCCTCCTGCTAAGATTAAAAAGGAGCCACAGAGTCCCTCCTCGGACCCCACGCTGTCCTGCAACCACAAGCAGCCATTCCCGTACCGCAATGGGGAGCAGTGCCTTTACGCCAGGTAACGCAGCTCACGCAGGGGAGGGGCAGGGCCTGGCATGAAATCAGGTGCTGCTGCATTATCTAAAACACAGAGTTACAACAACCACCTGGTCCGTCTGCTGGGAAGGGGCAGTGCACACGTGCTGCAACACAGATCAGCCAGCGGCTCAGCTCAGGGCAGCCGTACACTGCACCGGAGAGCGCAGACCTGCTCAACACCTGGGCTTGCCTCTTTTTTCTTCTCCCTAGTGCTGTTCCCCAGCTGTCCTGATGCTGAGAGCAGTCTTAACATCTGCCACGTGCCCCTCTCTCCCCATTGCTTTCCAAAAATCTGTCCCGCAAGGAGCTCCCTGACACCACTGCCCACAGTCCCAGCTACTTGCCTGAGTTAGAGTGAGTCTTCTTCAGTACAAACAGCTTCTCCAGCTTTTGTCTGTGGAGAGTAATCGGAAAGGAAGGAGTCTGTGCTGGGAGCTTCCTGGCCTAGGTGGCTGCAGAGGGGGACAGCGTGCCTGTGACACCTGCTCCCCAGGTGCTGCCACAAGTCCTTCTCAGAGAACTTTAATGTTCCAGCGTCTGTTTGACTGTTGCAGTGCCTATGATCAACCCGGACAAGCTGGAATCATGTCCCCCAACGCAGGAACCCCGACACAGCCACCACTCCAACAGCTCCCCAGACAGGACAGGAGCCACCTGACCCCTGCGGGGCCACCGCACCCCACACCCGGCTGTGGATACCTCAAAAAAAAACAAAAAACACGGGTGACCTGCAGCCGGGGGGCGCCCGCCACTGGCAGAAAGGATTTCCCTCCTCGGTGATTCAGGGAGGAGGGGCTGCAGCATCCCAATTAAAGTGCTCAGTTTCCAGCAATCACAGGATTCCCCCATTCCAAGTAGCTGGCACCCAAAGGGTTTACAGAAGTCGTCTATAAACTTCAGCCCATCAGATTCTGTGAACAATGGGCACCTCTCATTGGTGTCCCTTCCTTGCTACAGCTCTGTGCAGCTCCCACAGTCCCAGTGACGAGCTGAGGCTGTGGGAGTTTCTGTCCCTCAGCCAGCCCTGCACCAGGCCTGAGGCCAGAGGGCCAGGACAGAAGCCGTGCCATGTCCTCTCCTCTCTTCTAGCGCTGCGTACCAGCCGCCTGGGGAGATGTGCCGTTCCTTCCCCTCCTCCCAGGGCATGGCCCCAGAAGACCGCATTGCCCCCCAGCATCAGATGTCTGAGCCCTGCCTCCAGTACCCTCACCAGGGCTTCAAACAGGAGTAC
Organism: Pterocles gutturalis; assembly: GCF_000699245.1. Taxonomy (NCBI): domain Eukaryota; kingdom Metazoa; phylum Chordata; class Aves; order Pterocliformes; family Pteroclidae; genus Pterocles; species Pterocles gutturalis. The sequence continues at coordinate 6,567 of NW_010119006.1, forward strand.
CATGACCGGCAGTACGAGCAAGCCAGCCGGGCAGGCAGCAGCCGTCAGTACGCAGCGGCTGTGGTGGTCAAGCAGGAGCAGGTGGACTACGTGTACGACCCAGGTAGGCAGAACGGCTCTTTGTGACACTAAACCTGGCATCAGCAGCGCGAGCAACTTCCTGGGTGAATACCCGTCACTGGTGGTCTCTGGGCTTCAGAACAGTACTGCTTCATCTTCAGGAGCCTGTGCGGTCTGGGAAACCAGCTGTGTGGCAGGAGATGCAGGTTTTGTCTTCAAGGGGACATTTGAGCTGGTGAAACAGGGCACACAGAGGAGATAGCAGAGATTTTAGAGGATCACAAGAGAAAAAAGTTTATAATTCCCAGAATAGCTCTCTAGATCCTAGATCAATCAGGTAATCCTTTTATTTTTCCAAAAGGGATGAATCTTGTTTTTTCAGCAAACTTGTCCAAAGACTTGCTACCCTGACATCACAATACCCTCTTCTAGACAGAATATTGCTTCTTGTTTCCTGGTACTTTAATGGACATTTTGAATTCTTTCGTTTAGCAGAAATAAATACACAAACAAAAAGCTTCTATGAGGGTACAGAATCCACCACTGTGGTTATGCTGAAATTACATTTTCACTGGGTCCTTCTGTCCAGAAAGGGGAAGAAAATGTGCAAACCCAGAAGAATGCTTTTTGTGAGAGTAGTTTATGATTGTAATAATACCCAGTCTGTCAGCTCAGAGTACCCTTCTGCCCTTAGCATCAGCAAAATGTCTGCTGAAAGCAGCGGCTATAGAGAAGAGTATGAGGGAAATGTAAGGTAAATCTTTCCGAAGCTCTCGGCTACAGCCTCCACTTCAGCTGTAGATGGAAAATGGGTTTGATTCAGAAAATGCAGATTCAGAAAACACAAAATACAGAAGATACACATTGCAGTGCCCAGGCAACAACATATGCTGCACAGAGATAAGGAAAAGACTTTCTGCTTGTTTTCAAACTCAGGCTGTTTTTTCTCCACTGTATGTGAGAATGCTCTATCACGATGTGAAAAAGCCTGGGAGACTTAAGACATCTTATTTGAAATGATATGTGTGAGACACTGTCTGCAGTAAACATCCAGATGCTGCCGCTGCTCTCCATTAACATCATCATAGTACCCCTGGAAAAATATAATGCCTGCTCACCTGTGAAACAGTAGCAGAGTGCATAGTTATCTTAAACTAAGAGAGGAGACGGATGTCATGGGATAGTGCCACAAAAATTTACTAGCGTAATTCATGATTGGAAGCATGATGAAGATGAAGTTGTGGTGGGATGGCTGAGACGTAAAAAGTTATCAGTCTGCTACTAACCCTTTAGGAGGGCCCTAGGAGGATGTTGGTTAGACAGCCGCACTTATCTGTCCATCTCTGGAGAGACAGACCATTCTGCCTTCTGTGCTCTTTAATTAAATGAACTTTTAAATTGTTCCACAGATGTTCCTGGCTGTCCTTCCATGTACATAAATGTTGAGAGTTATCCAAGCCATTCAAACACAGAAGATACACTAGGTAAGACACTCAGGGATCCCTGCACTTCATCACCCTCTGGTACTACCCTGTCTCTGTCTACGACTGCCTGTGTTGCCTTCTCTTTCAGGCTGCAGCTATGACAAGCAGATGAGGCCCTTTACAGATGATGTCTGTGTTGTTCCAGAAAAATTTGAAGGTTGGAGAAAGAATGTCTCACAGTTTGGGTGTAAGATAGGGTTATCCAGCATCTTTGCTAGCCACTTGACCACTGTCTATAGTTCATTTCACTGTGTTCTTGCAGGTGTGTTAGCTGTGGTTCATACCTGGCTTTCTGGTATTCCATTCATTGAGCTTTTTCAGCAGCAAACAGGCTGCTGCATAAGTAGCTTAGTTGTGAGGTTCATCAGAGCTCCTCTTGGAAGAGCTGCTGATGAACTGGCCACTCTGTTTTATGTGAGCTGAAATATTCCAGGTAAAAATTTGTAAAATGAGTTTTGTTTTTTGGTTTGGTTTTTTTTGCAACTGTTTTTGCACTGTTACCCTTAGAAACACTGTGTGTGTTCTTT
>NW_010119006.1:8668-14433 GCF_000699245.1 Pterocles gutturalis
ACATCAAGCAGGAAGCCGGAGGGTACCGGGAAGGACCTCCATACCAGAGACGGGGATCTCTCCAGCTCTGGCAATTTCTTGTGGCTTTACTGGACGATCCAACCAACTCCCACTTCATTGCCTGGACTGGTAGAGGGATGGAGTTCAAGCTCATTGAGCCAGAAGAGGTGAAACCATTTAGCTTCTCCACAGGCTCAGGGGGATCAGCCACTGGTTTTTGAGGCTGCAAATTCCCAGGTGGCTTTTCCTCTGCCCTGTGAAGGCTCCTGCGGCCAGCTTGCAGCAAGTCAAGGTTTTTGAAAGAGGTCAAAACACTTGGGCGACACAAATATCAGGTTTAAGAAAGGCCGCCTGTAAGTTTAGAGTCTCAGGAATGCTGTGAGTCAAATTACCCACTGCCTCCACGTTCCTAGACACTTCACTCTCAAGGTTGCTGTGGCCCGTGCCGTCTTACCATGCTCTGTACTTGCTGACATTGAGGTTTGGAGTTCTGAACCCTACTGATAGCAGAAGTTTTCATGAAAATCTAGAAGAAACTACATCCCAGTCTAAATATAATTTTATATCAAAATGACATTAACTACGGTGTAATTTCTAATGCTGCCTTGTTCCAAAAAAAACCCCAACCAACCCAGGGATATCTGGGAGGTGTGTCTGTAATACCTGTTCATATCTTGCTCCAATGAGAGCTGCATTTAGCACTGGTTTTGCTACATACCAACCTTTACAGGTACTTTCAGTGCAAGTGAGTTGTTCTGGTGGGCTGACACATGCTTTCAACAGATTTCTGAGTCTCATCGACAAAGCTGAAATCATGTAGCAGGAGGAAGAAAGGCACATGGGCCTTCCAGGGGAGGTGTTCCCTCACACTTGGGCTCCTGGTACATCTGTGATCCTTGAAGATGAAGTGTAGCATGGGATGAAGCAGTCCTTTAGCATCCTCAAGCTTTTAGAATACTGGAGAGTAAGGAGAAGTGGTGACAGCAAATGAGCTCTGTAGTGGCAAGGAAATGCCCCTCTGTGATATCAGGTGCTTCCGTTTGAGTTGTACTCTTCCAGTTGAAAAGCTGATAAATATTTATTGTTTGTAAATAATTATTGTTACGTTGTAAATGTTTATATGTGTTGTGGTACCACTCCTCTAAAGAGACTCAGCTGGATAATGTTCTTTTGCCCTTGGGCTGGGTTCACAGACATTCATGCACTTTGATGCTTTATTCTGCAGGTAGCCAGGCTGTGGGGTATCCAAAAGAACCGTCCAGCCATGAACTACGACAAGCTGAGCCGATCCCTTCGCTACTATTATGAGAAAGGCATCATGCAGAAGGTCAGTTTGCAAGGCAGATGGAGGTTTTATGCCTTTAGTGATGCTTCTCTTGCTTGAGACAGGAAGTCTTACAGGTACAGAACATACTTGCGCAGGCGTCCTGAGCTTTCTTTTCCCATAACTGCTCTTTGCAGCAGTTAAATGAGGAAGCTGTAAAGGAGCTGAATCTAGGCAACATACGGGAAATAAAACAAAGGGGAATAATTCTTTCTTCCTTTCTTTCTCTCTGTCTGCAGTCAGAAGAGTTGGAATTTATGCAGCTGCAAGGACATATAATCACTCTAGACTTGCTGCTGGTGAGAGAGAGGCTGCTGGGGAGTTGGTCGGAGGTGTTAGGGATGGTCTCTTCCAGATCTAGGGCACTGGAGAGAATAACTGCAACTGTAATTTTGTCACAGTACAGACTGGTCAGGGACTCTTGATGCTGTTGCTACCCAAAGCTGGCAGCATCTCATTTCCCAGGAGCTGTCCAGGGGAGACTGGAGCAGCAGAGCAGCAGTGTGACAGCACGAGGAGAAGTTTACAACTCTGACATGTCTCAGGGTAACGGGCTAGAGCAGACACACGTGTTTGCAAGACTCCTCTGCTGCAGAGGAGCATCGCCCAGTGCTGCCTGTGTGCCTGCAGCGTCTGTCTCCTGTCTTCCCTGCAGGTGGCTGGAGAGCGCTATGTGTACAAGTTTGTGTGTGAGCCTGAAGCCTTGTTCTCTCTGGCCTTCCCCGACAACCAGCGGCCGGCGCTGAAGGCAGAATTTGACCGGCAGATCAGTGAAGAGGACACAGTGCCTCTGTCTCACCTGGATGAGAATGTTACTTACGTGCCGGACCTTGGGAGCCTCCCTCCACAGCTGTACAGCAAGGGCTACACCTACTAGCGCTGCTGGGAGCACACTGTGCCACCCTTGCTTGTGTCGAAGGAGATGTCTGGTTAGCATGCAGTCAGGATAAGCATTGTTCCAGGCCAGCCCAGGGTGGCACTAAATCACGAATACCTGTTTTCGTCAGGAAGAGTGTTTGAGTACACACGCGGATAATCACCTGACAGGGATCTTGTGTGCTTGTGCCAAGACCCTCGTGTTTTTCAGGATGGGACTCGATCTCAGCGATGCAGACATTTTCTGAGCAGCGGAGCTGCAGCTTCAGCAGCACACAGGGCAGCAGCTGGAACAAACAAGCCTGTTGCAGTCCCTCTCTTTGGTGAGCGAGGAGATGCCAGTGTACTGGGGTTTTTTTTCAGATATGAGGATGCTCCAATGCTGCTGCTGACTCCGCTCCTCCAGTACATATGCTGGACCTCTGTGCAGCCTGCCCTCAGCAAGGGACGGCTCCGATGCACAGGAGCTCACCGCAGCAAGGCCAGTCGTGACACCTTCCCAGGATGGCTGCAACACCGTGGTCGCAGATTATGCACCTTCCTCGTGAACTGCTTTGTGGGAATGGGGCATACGTGTTGTCTTGTATGTGCATGCTCCTGCCTTATCACCTCCTTGCTCACAGCACTTCTCGCCAGGGTATCTGGTGCTTAGGGGCTCTGAGCAGGGCAGCTGGAGGGACTGGCCGGGATCACAGCAGCCCTGGAGTACCCGGCACAGCATTCGCTGCAGGGGAACTACAGAGCTGCCTGATGGCCCTGGTGTGGGGCACGGGTCAAAGCAAATGCCACCTTCAGGCAGTGGGACTGCAGGAGCAGCAAGGCCTGAGCCACCAGTTCCCTGTAGTGTTGTGAACAACTTCTTCAACAAACATCCTCCAGACCTTCAAAGACCTGCCAGGCTCTCGAGTGTGCCCATACCGGGCTTGGCTAAAAAATCATCTGAGGCAAGACAATAACCTGGTGGAGCTGTGTTAAGAAAATTATTTACAAAAGTAAAGTAACCTAAACTATACACAGATCTTAATACCTGAATTCAGACTTAACCTCCACAAATGTTTGTATGTTTGAGGGAAATCCCCATGTGTTGGGAAAGCAGCTATCTTTCCAGCCTAATGCAGCACATGCAACTTAACTAGACTGACTGGTTTTCAACAATAGTGAACATTTATAATGGGCACCACATCCTCACCCGAGAGGTGCCTCTTTAATTAGCAGCTCTGACCGTGTGCCTAGTGAGACAAGGAGCAGTACAGCGTACCCATACAGAAAAAGCGTTTCCTGCTGCTTCAGACTGATGTTCCAGCTGCTGAACACAGAGCATCTCCAATGCCACCGACGTGATAGCATGTATATCGATGGAAAGCCCGATTTCCCCCAATGACTCTCCCCTGCATCGCTAATGCCAACCCTCCCAGCCTTGTCCCTGAGCAGGAGGGCCAGGAAAGGCAGCTCTCCCTGCCTGAGAGTCCGGATACTCGGAGCAGCCTGCTCTCCTGGTGCCTGTGCGTGCCCCGTGTGGTCCAGAGGCTTCGTGTTCTGGCAGCTCCTGGCCCTCCTGCCTTGCCCTGCTCCCACCCAGCAAGCCCATCCCCTCTGGAGCCCTACCATTGGTATAAGCTGCCTTTACTATTTATGAGTGTAAAAATACTATAAACTGGTCTATGCCTTTGGCCAATGCACCTTCACTGGGCCCCTGGCTAGTGTTCCCTCACCTTCTGAGCTTGCTTTGACCATCTCCTTGGCACCAGCTTGCAGCTTTGTGTAGTGAATCCTGGTGGAGTGCAAGAAATGAACACTTCAGTCCCCTGACATCCTTACAACCAGCCATACAGCCAGGACTGAAAGATCACAATGAAAAGTGTATCCTCCAGCTGCACCTGGTGCCAAGAGAACAGTTCTCTGCAGCTGCACCATCCCCACTCCCATGCTGACCAGACACTGGCACAAGCTCCATGGCTTTAATCAGCTTTTCCGTGAACTTCATCTCTCTCCTAGGACAGCGAGCGTGTCACCGCCTGCTGAGCCGTGACGTGACCAGGGCAGCACAGGGCACACCAGCAGTGACAGCAGCACCCTGGCCCTGGCCGCGGAGCTGGGAGAGCCTGGCCAGGACATGGCCGCTCCCGTGGGCCCAGTGAAGGCTACGGCAAGGACAGGAGCTACCCTGCAGCAGAGGGGCCTTTCCCACTGCACCTTCCTCAGCAGGGTTGGGTACCTCCTAAGGAAAGTACTTATGCCTTGTGGAGGCAAAATGTAGGTGTGGGCTGTACCCTGCTGCAACACTGTGCTTCTTATCCCTGAGACTAGCAGCTTGCTTTGATTTGATATCTCAATCTGCAGGATTCCCAAGGATTTTACATTTATCCAGTATTCTTTGGGCTACCCTCTGCCCAGCCACTCTTCCTTCCAGAAAGGGAATTCAGGGAGCTAGTTCACACTTGGATGAAATTTTAGCTCCATGTTTCACTCAGGTTTGTCAATCCAGTGCAACAGATGGATAGCTGCAGAGCAGTTCTGGGAATCGGCAAGAATGGAGGGGCAGTGAGCTCCAAAGGGCAGAGATGTACAATAACCAGATCAAAGAGCTGGGAGTCAATGCATACCCTCTGTGTTTCCAGCTCACCGAGACAGAGGCAGCTGACTAGGGAAAGGTGTTGGAGGTAACAGACGAGTCATAAATTTCTCATGCTGGTCCTGAGAGCACCAGCCCCATCCCACCACACAGAAGATGTTTCAGCTTTGCTGTCTCCTCGCTCACATTCCTCTTTATACAGCAAAGTTGCAACAACTCTTGCTACAGACAGCAGAGCTGTCCTCCCAAGCTGAATGATTCTGGCACTTGAGCGGGGAGAAGCGCCCGTCACTGTGTGACCGCGTATTCACCCCATGAAACACACCTTGAAGCCAGGATCCCGTCACTATACAAATTCACAGCTGAGCTTTGCTCTACGTCAGGCAGGTAAGAAAGACTTCACTCATGGAAAACCCTCTGAAGACAGAGTTCTGCTCATGACAAACCCCCTGACATCTGGATGCAAATACACCCAACATTCTCACACTTTTTGCTATTGTTTAATCACATTCAAGATTTATTCTACTGGCTTATTCCTCAGGACATGATGATGCTTTGGCACCAGCCAGAAATAAATACTCAACTCAGCACTCATTTCTTCCTGATGTATTTTTTTCTAGAATTATTTTTTCTGCGTGGTTGATATTGTTGCAACGGCTTTGTTGTTACTCCTGCTGCGTCAACAGCACAAAGCCCAGCAGGAAGCACCATAAATCCATTACCCAGAACACGATGCAAAGTTCCTTTCTGGCCACAGTAAATAATTAACTGGTAACATTACAGCATGTCCCAGATGTACCCCTAGAGTCTCCTGTCCCGGGCAAAGGCACTATCCCTGCTGCTGATGGGCTGCCAAGCAGACCTGAACCATCTGACCCAACCTGCTGAGGCAAACCTGGGAAATGTTTCCATCTCCAGATTCCACGCTCCGAAATAAGTGTGAACAGGGACAATGACAAACAAGGACAGCAGCGAATCCCACTTTACGGGTTA
>NW_010119007.1:0-570 GCF_000699245.1 Pterocles gutturalis
TAAAGCCCGCCCAGAGCTAGGCCAGGCCTCCACTCTACCATCCCTGGGGGAGAAGGCTTCAGCAGGGATGCTTTGTCCCTCTGAGCCCCGAGGAAGGGACACCCACACTGCTGGTGGGTGAGGGAGTGGGTGCCCCACACAGATCTCTGGCTGTGTCCTTCAGGCCAGTGCTCATCCTTGAGGCCAACCTTGGAGTGCCACCCCAGCATGGAAGAAGGCCACCCGCTCCATCCCCACGGCAAAGCAGCCCATGCCATCCCCACCTTCCTCCACTGCACTGTCCTCGCCCTGGCACGGCATGTGGCACCACACCAGTGGCTTCTCGTCTACAGGAGGGGAGGCACTTCCCCACCGGTGGCATTTCAATCCATAACGACTTTTCATTACAGCTGGATTAATGCCGCTCAGGAACCATTCCAGCCAGCTGAGATCTGCTCTCCCTGTCACATCCCATCCATCACGGCCCATCCTCTCTGCTCAAGGCTTGGCCAACCCTGGGTGCTGAGCGTGCCCATCCCACCATGGAGACCTGCACCAAGGTGACAGCCCCCAGGCTCTGCCTGGCCCCTG
>NW_010119007.1:646-875 GCF_000699245.1 Pterocles gutturalis
GGTGAGCCTCCCCGCCGTGGAGGGGGGAGCATCCCTGCCGTGGTAGTGCCAGCCCTAGCTTCCCGGCAGGTGGAAGGATCCAGCTGCATCACGGTGGTGTAGAGATAAGGCAATGCCGGCAGGATCCAGCCCTGGGGATGGTGATGGAGCCCAACTCTCTGCCGACTGCCCCCAAAGTTACTTTTCCTTTGGAAAGGGGGGGGCGTGAAGGCAGGACCCCAAGGCGCTT
>NW_010119008.1:0-1167 GCF_000699245.1 Pterocles gutturalis
GTCGGGGGGGACCGGTCCCACACAGATGCTCGCATGCAAGCAGGATGGAGGGACTGTCCCCCTCCCCGGCTCCCTGGGGATAACCCCCCCCCAGCGCTGGAGCGAGCCCCCGTCCCTCTCTGCTCGTTAATTATTGAGGCTTTGGGGCTGCAATCGTGTATTCCTGCATCTGTGTCAGCAAACGTGTCATCCCCATCACAGCCCAGGCGAGAGGATGGACCGCAGGGAGGGGGACAATGTCACCTCCCCCACGGAGCCGGGGGGGAGCGGGGGCCGCAGCTGGGCCAGCATCCTCAGCCCGAGCCCCTGTGACACGAGTGTCGTGCGGGAGGAGGATGTGGATATATCATCGCTGCGATCGCCGGGACTGCCAAGCACCCGGGCATGTGCCCTGGTGTCACTTGTGTCCACAGGTGGCCATGTCCTCACGTCCCTTTGGGTTTGGTGGGAATTACGAGGGGTTTGGACATGTTTTTTCCAGTTGTGTTTTGTCACACATTGGGTGTGACAGATGTGACAGGAGGCTCTGCTGCCAAATCCTGCTTCCATAGGTCCCAGGCAGGGACGTGGGCTGGCGGGGGCTGCGGTGGCATGAGCCTGTCCCTAGTGGGGATGGTGGGACAGGGGGTGGCCCTGGCCATGCTGGGACCTCCTGGCCACCCTGCGGCCTGTCCACTGCCGTGGTACTGAGCTGGGCAGCGTTGAGTTCGTCTCAAAACTAGAGGGTGGGATGCTGTAGGGGGTCTGCCCCCCAGCATCGTCGTCTTTAAAGTGGGGAGATGTGGGGTTGGTGGATGGACTGGCAGATGGTTATCGAAGTGGCTGGGTGGCCATGTCCAAAGAGTTGCAGCCAATGGCTTGATGTCCAAGTGGAGATGGGTCATGAGTGGTGTCCCTCAAGGGTCTGTACTGGGACCAGTACGATTTAGTGTCTTCATCAGTGACATAGACAGTGGGATTAAGTGCACCTTCATCAAGTTTGCAGACGACAGCGAGTCTGTGGGTGACACCAAGCTGTGTGGGGCGGCTGATGGGCTGGAGGGACAGGATGCCACCAAGAGGGACCTGGAGAGGCTGGAGGAGGGGGCTGAAGGTCAACAAGTCCAAGTATAAGGTCCTGCACATGGGACAGGGCAACCCCCAGTACCAGTACAGACTGGGGGATGA
>NW_010119009.1:0-450 GCF_000699245.1 Pterocles gutturalis
GACTAAGACAGGAGATCCAAAAGGCTTGTTTCCATTACAATTAAAAAAAAGAAATAAAAGTAATTTTTAAAACTTCTAAAAAGCTTCTAGTGTGCAGACTGCAGCATTCTCTAGGCTCAGCGCCGGGTGCAGCCTCCCCCTACCAGCCCTACGAGCAATCTGAGCGCAAAGCGATGTCACCGCAGGTGCCTGGCACGGCGGCAGCACAGCACATTCCTGAAGGCGCATACACGGCCAAAGCACAGGACCCGCACACAGCTCTACGGTGATGCTACAGGGCCAGCTGGCGCAGGGGGTCTGGGGAGGTTATTGCACACAGCAAGGGTATCGGCGGAGAGTCTGTGCCTACATGGCTCAACTTCGGGGTAGGGAGGGGGTTGCTTTGCTCTCCAAGGCTAAGCTGGGTCATTTCCTCACTGCAGCTAGCCAGGGGCTGTCCCAGCAGACGCG
>NW_010119009.1:615-4412 GCF_000699245.1 Pterocles gutturalis
ACAAAGGCCAGGCCCCCACGTTGGTTAGGTAAAGGACAGAGTCGGGGACACAGGACCTACTGCCACCACCTGCATCCAGCCCTCCTGCCATCAAGCATTGCAGCAGATTCAACCTCCTGCACACCTCGGAGTTGCCTGGGCGGCTCTGCCCATGGCTGCTTTCCTGCCAAAGCAGCTGGCCCGGGGCCACCCCAGCACGGTGTTTCACCTGGCCAAAGGGCAGCTGCTGGGCGAGCAGCCCCCCGTGTCTCTGGGGTTGGTCCTGGGAGGGTCAGCAGCCACGGGGCACCGAGCTATCCTCATTTGTGCACGTGCAGGGAGGCCAGCAGCCCCTGCAAAGCCCTTGCCTGGGGTGCGTAGTGCAGGGCTGCCAGCTCCTGCAGCTCCTGGCTCCTCTCCTGAGCAGACTCTGTGCTGAGCAGAGATAGGCACAACCCTGTGTGTGGCACAGATATCCCCTGCTCTGTCTCACTACCCATCCTCCCTGGGCCCTAGGCACCTGAGCCTACAGCTTCACCCCAGCTGGAGCCAGCACAAACCGGGGCTTGCACCCCAGGCAGGCCCCTCAGGCTGCACCTGCGGGCCCCTCTCATCGGGCCAGGAAGGGCACAGGCTCCGTTGGAGGGGCACAGTCAGGGGCAGTCCGATGCCCTTGTACTCCTACAGCCTCCCAGCTCCATTCCCCAGAGCCGCTCACGCACTCCAAAGGTTTTGCCTGTTCTGCAGCCTGAAGAGGTATTTGGGAGCAGAGCTGTTAGTGCTTTGTACATACTGCTAGAGTGTCCCTAGGGGTTTGCATAGTATTTATTGGTTCATATATACAAGGCTGATTGCTGTACAGTTTACACTTTCAACACAAGTGATGAGCTCAGTGCTCAGCCCAGAGCCCTACCCTGGCAGGAGACGCTGCACGGGCTGGGGGCTGGGGAGAGGAAGGGCAGCCCCGCACCAGCCCCTCTGCCCAGGGCAGCTGTGCTCCCTGCATCCCTCCTCGCACACCCCTGGCACTGCTGCCCTCTCCATGACCCAACACTCACTGAGAGGGACGAGAAGCGAGTCCGGCAGAGGCAGCACAGGCGATGGGGGTCAAGCCCCTCTCCGTCCGTGGTGCGCAGCGCGGTGCTGCCCCACCTTCCCTCCTGCAGCTGGAGCACGGGCACTGGGAGGCGTTCACGCACGCGAAGGTGGAGTCACCTTCCCTCTCGTTTCCGTCAGTCCAGCTCTCGCCTCCTAGAGGAGCTGAGAGGATGCCCCTGGTTCGTGCTGCTGTCTCTGGGCTCCTGGCAGCAGCGGGGCAGGGACGGAGGCCCCTCCGTCAGTTTTAAGAACTGTAGCTCATGCGTCTCGCAGTCAGTCAGTCATGCGGATAGGACGGTAAGTATGTCTCATACAGAAATCATGCCATTAGCCTATAGAAACATGTACAGCCAGCCCTGCTCCCCTCCACTCTCTGCTTTCCTCTCTCCTCTCAGGTACGTGTCAGAACGTGTGTGGAGTTCAGTAGTTTGGTGTCGAGGTGAGATCCTGGAGAAACACAGAGAGAAACAAAGATGTGCTTAACCAGGCATTCATGGTGGCACAGCCAGGAGAAAGGGGGGACACAGCAGTCCCAGCCCCTCCTGCTTGTCCCACATGCACCCATCCTGCCCAGCTACCACAAGACAAGTTTTGTGTTTTGTGGGGTGTCAGACAGTCACAGAGCCCCAGTAAGTGCTCTGCCTGGAACCAGCAGCAATGGCATCGATGGTATTGGTGGTTCCAGCCCAGCGGCAGAGAGCAGTGACAAGCGGGAGCTGAGCTGCAGCAAAGGCAACGTGGTGCTGGGAAGGAGCTGGGAGAGCTGCTGCAGGCTCTGGGACAGAGGCGGCCAGCCCTGAAACACCAGCCTCAGCTAGGGTGACCGTCTGCACCCCTCTCTTACAGCAATGGGGAAGAGCCCGCACATTCCTAATCCACACCCTGGGCCACTTTTGCACGCTACGGGAAACAGCAAGAGCAAAGCAGCAGCAGCACTGCCCCAGAGGGAGGCAGACCCAGGCACTGCAGGGGCAGTGCGGCGGGCAGCAGGTGTGAGGGGACAGTCTGCTTGTGTCCACAAGCACAAGCCTCTTGTCATGCACCCACAGAGAGCCCACTAACACAGCGGCAAGAGGAGGGACAGGGAGGAGACAGACACAGCCACGCACAGCAGAGGCCAGAGGACCAACCGCCCTCAAATGCAGCCTCCTCCCCAGCTTGGGCAGCGCCTGGCAGCTGGGAAGCACGCACAGCACCCTCCCCAAGTGCTGCACTGCCAGCCCAGCAGCAAGCGTGCAGAGAGAATGATGCAGCTGGGTTCAAGTGTGCCAAGCACCCTGCCCTGAGCCTGGTCTAGTCCCACCTCCCAGGGAAGGGAGGGGGAGCAGGGATACACAAGACTCAAGGGATGATCAATGGAAGAAATGTCCTGGGGCAAAGCCAGGTCCCCTGCTCTCGGCCTCTACCAGCACCATGTTCCTGCAACCCTGCTGCTGCTGTGTCCCTGATGTCCACCAGAAACACCCTGCCACGGCCAGCACCTCCAGCAGCCCTCACTGCCACCCTCTCCTGCCACCATGCCCGGCAGGACTGCGGCCCCGCAGAACTGTGACATCCCTCATCTGGCTCATGGCTCTGCTGGTGCCCGGCTGCACCCTGCGGCAAGGGGAGGCAGGGACACCAGGCTCCAAGGGCTGGTCTCGTCAGCAACAAGGCTGCACACAGTTAGTGCCTGAGCATGAAGGGAAAGGCTGTCCACTCCCTGGAGCAGTTTTGGACCAAGATCGTCCCCCTGCTGTAGCCCAGCAAAACCAGGAGGAGTGACAACCCTGTGGAGCCGTCACTGGGGACCACTACGCCGAGTACCCAGGATGCTGTGGCCGCAGCACAGTGCTGAACACAGAGGCTGACCCAGTGCCAGCAGCTGGCTGGAACATAGCTGCAGAGCAGGGCACCCCGTGCCCATTGCCCCGTGCCCTGGGCACAGGAGCAGGTTAGCAGCAGGGGCACGCTGCTGCCCACCCCCAGTGTTTTGCTGCAGCACAGCAACCCCTCTCTGCCGGCCGAGGGCTGGGCACAGCCCTGTCACACTGTCCCCAGGAGGATGTGCATGACCAGCAGCTCAGTACAGGCAGCAGCACGGGGAGCTGGGACAGAAGGAAGAGCAAAGGTGGGGTTACCTCAAAAGAGGCCATTTGAGGGGTCACTGCTTCCCCCTTTTCAGGCTGGCTCGTTTCACTATCTGAGCCCCCATCCTGCCCCCGGAGACCTCCAGCTTCGGGACACGCACTTGCACCTCCTCCTGAGGAAGCCGCAGGGGCAGGAAGCAGGACATCACCCGGGTGAACAGACAGACAGACAGACAGAAGAGGACAGGAGAGGGAAAGGCAGAGTCAGTTGGCAGAAGACACCGAGCAAGAAGACTGGTGCAGTGGGCAAGAGCTGCCCATAGAAGCCTTAGAGGGGAAATAGGAGAAGAGAGCAGGGCAGAAGAAAGGACAGAGGGTGACGGAGCCCCAGAGCCTGTGAGTCCTGCAGAGGCGCTGCCGGCCCCGGGCAGGCTGCCTGCAAGGTAGGGCTATGAGCCACACTGTACCTTGGCCCCCAGACCGTCCCGGTGCAGGATGGAGTATTTCGTGAAGTGATCGTCCTCGGCCTCCAGGTCTAGGGGCTCCTGCAGGGAGCCCTCCAGAATCAGCTCCTCCTGCTCCTGCCTGTCAGCCGTGTCACCAGGGCCCAGCTGACGCACCCCCTTCCGGATGACCTGCGGAGACCCGGAC
>NW_010119010.1:0-14256 GCF_000699245.1 Pterocles gutturalis
TATATATATATAAAGATATAAAGATGCCACATAATCAGAACTGAGATGACCTTTCCCTTTCTGCTTCTTAAAATGTGAATAAAAAGGATGATATCTAAAGTAAAAATGTTAAAGATAAACTAAAACAAGCCTCCTGCCCCAGTAATCTAAGTATCTAAGTGAAGAGAAACAGAGCAAGGAAAAATGTGAGCTCAGTTTGAAGAGTTGTGAGGCACACACCTAAAACACAGACATACAGACTTGAAGGGACATTTGCTGAAGGGAAATTCCTAAAATCTGTGCACATTTTAATAGCTTTATGCAGCAGTATTCAAATACTTTATTTAGATTAATATTTAGATTGAAATGTAGTGTTTTCAGCCTGTACATTATCTCTACAGTCTGTCTCCTCACACAGTCCAGCAATTCATCCTACAATAGTCTGACTAACATAAATCATCTAAATGGGAGTGAGAAAACATGAAGAATACTAATGCCAAAATTGGTAGAACAACAGACTGAGATAAAGAAGTAGTTACCGGAGTTACTGGAATCAGTGTTAAAAGTCCTGCTCCAGAAATCATATTTCAGTGCCTTGAAAATGTCTACCTATACAACATTCATCTGCTTGTATTTAGTGTTTCCATGTATGCCAGGTACATTTTCTTTATTAGCTACTACAGATATTATTCTTTGTTCTAATAAAATGTCCCCAGCTAATCTGCATTATCTCTTTTTTTTGAAACAAAACCTAACCACTCAGAATTCTGGAAAATCTTTGAATTTATGACTGTTCTACCTGAAGAGCTGCTCTGGTGACTGGTGAATGCATTTTCAGTGCAACATAGAAAATTGTTCTTTTCTTTAACTAGAGTCTGAGAATTTTAATCTCAGTCTATATCGAATACTGTTAATTATTAAAAGTGTAAAATAGGTATATTTAAACATATAGGAATGATGAACAACTATTTAAGCATTTATATAATAGATACCTTAGTGTTCAAAAAAAATCCAAAAGATAATGTACTGACAGCAGATAGCTTAGTTAGCAACAATAAGACAAGCTTGATATGCAGCTAAAAATAAAAACTTTAATGTATGACTAACTTCTCAAAATGTTCAGAAACACCAGTCATTTATTAATCACTATAAGAACATGAAAATGTTGTATTATTTCCAGTAGTGGCCAGAATTAGATGTTTAGGAAAGATTGTTAAAAGAAGAGTAGGCAAATAGCAGTGCACATTCAGAATATTCTCCTAATTCCCACTTCTTTGCAGTCAGGAACTTACTGAAACAGAGATTATAACATAGATGTGATGAACTGCCATTTCTCCTCCTCAAAGTTTAAGTAATGACCAGATAAGAATTTGCCTGAAACTTCTAAGCTACATTTTTTGGGGAAAAAAAAAAAATTGTTCTGAGTAAATTCACTTAAAGTCAATTATTTTATCTACCATGACTGATTTCAGTCTTTCAGTGTTTTTCTTATGTAGACATCACCTTCTGTTAAAGCTAAATCTGTATAAAGAAGAAATCTTCCTAATGTATTTCAGGTGCTAAAGGTTGTGAACTCCTACAGGAAAACCCAGAAGATCTAAACTTAAGTCTCAGGAGGTAAGTGAGGATGGAGTTGATCTGAAAGTGCTGTTAAATAATAGATAAAGAAAACCAAGTTCTGGTGGGGACACCAGAGTAATCATCCTTGAGAGATAAATGGCAAAAGAAAAAAAGTAATGGGGGAGAAGGGACAACCTCAATAGAGATGGAGATGAGAAGAAATGTTTTCTTCAGAAAGGGAAGAAAAAGAAACTAAGGGATGCTTCATAATGGCTGGCCTTGAAAAGCCCTGTGCTTGCTGAGCAACTCAAAGTAGGGAGTGTTCTTCCTTTGAAGCAGGAAACAATGTAGGTTGTAGCTGTGCAAGGTTAAATTGTTGGAACAGTGTCCAGCTATGTTAGAAGCCTCATAGAAACTGATTCTCTTGGCATCTGTAGTAACATCTTATTTGTTAGAAGTAGTGATGATATAATTCAGTGTTTACCAATCAGTACAAAGTATGTCCAGGAATTTTCATAATTTAATTTCTAACAAAGGTAAGGGTTCATGACTCTTTATAAATATTCAAACTCACAGTACCATCAGAAAAACTAACAGTGATATCTGGAAAAAGAAAATTTGTGCATTAAGAAGCAAATGTAATGAAGAATGGCAGTAGTAACTTGAGGACAGGGAATAGATCAGAGTCTTGCCCTTCTGAGCAGTGATATTTAAGGAAATTTTTCCAAGGAACTTTTAAGACATGAAGAAAAAGTTTACACTGTAGTTTATATGATAAAAAGCTAACAGAAAAATTGTGGAAGTGAGTATGCTG
This sequence comes from Pterocles gutturalis, assembly GCF_000699245.1. Classification (NCBI taxonomy): domain Eukaryota; kingdom Metazoa; phylum Chordata; class Aves; order Pterocliformes; family Pteroclidae; genus Pterocles; species Pterocles gutturalis. The sequence goes on from NW_010119010.1 coordinate 2,354, forward strand.
AAAACCATCTATTCTCCACAGCTTTTTCATATGTATAAATAAAACGTGTGCATATAGAAACATTCACAAAAGTTAATCCATTATTACATTAATTAAGCTTACATATATATGTATATATGCATCTAAAAGTCCATTTCGTATTTTGGATTGGTATAAATTATATGAGCCCTGAATATCTACTGACCCCTCAAGTAACACTTAATATCTAAAAACGAAGAGTCAGCTGACTAGTTAAATCTCCACATCTACTTGTAGGAAAACCTGCAGTAGTAGATTTCAGAAACTGAGGGTGTTTTGTTGTGAGCACTAAAAGGCTTTTGGGACAGAATTATTTGAAAATGGTCCTTTTAGGTTTGTCTGGTAAATTGGAAGAATTTTCACCTTGTTAGTCAGGCTAGTTTTAGCACAGGTGGTCAATAATGCAGGTTTAGTGCAGGAAATCACAAGGACTCAGGACTGGCGTCATTTCCTGGCACTCTTAGCTTTTCTCTCCAGAATTAAGATGAACTGTGCTACAGAGAATTAGTGATAGTGAGGGAAAAATGAGAATGTTAGCTATGCAGTACTGTAATTCTCCTCTGAAATGAGCCACTGTCCCTTAGGCAGCTTTTAACACCCTCTCAAGCTTTGTTTGGTTTTGAGTTGTAGAAGAAAGATACTCATTGCTTAGCTTATACAAAAGCTTGGCCCTAATAGTTCTTACATAATGATTGATTTGTGACAGTATTGTAAGTGGTTCTTTTTGAATTTTTTATTTTATTTTATTTATTCAAAGAAGAAAGAGGAACCAAAAAGATTGTAGACCAAAATTGGAAATCCTAACTTTCTTTCCCATCATGAACTTGAAAGACTTTAAGTGTGCTTTGACACAGAAGTTGAGAGGAATTTCACTTGAAAGAGTCATTATTGAATCTATCTGCTCTTATTACAGTTAACCTTCCATGCTGAATGTGAGTTTACAAAAGAATTTTTTTAAGCATTATTTTATTATATCGGAGAATGGTGCATGATCTTAAAAATAGTGATATAATACAAACATTTTGATTGCAGCTTCAGTTCTTTTTTCTTTTTCCCTTTTTTTAGATAGTTGTTGATAGGCAATTATTTTGACTGGTAGGCCACAAATGCCCTATGAGTATCAATCCTTTGTATACTGCATTAGTTTACATGGACATGAGGTTAAAACTTAGCCTTATAGTAAAGCATTGTTCATCTAACTACTAAAGGAATCTAGTGCCTCAGTCAATTGGTGTTGTCTCGATTACAGCATGGATTTCTTAGATCACAGAGATTTCTGAACTACCTTGGGAATGGTTAAAAATTCTAGAAGTGAATGTGTAGCCTTTTTAACTACAAAAGCAAACCTAACTACACCTCTTGCTACAACTTACAGACTGTCTTGAAACACTTATTTACAAAATCAACACAATAAGAATTTGGCCTAACTTTAAAACTTACTTGGGTACATTTTCTGTATGAAACATCTGAGATCCACATATAAAATGTGTATTCATCTGTCTTAATACCAACAGGAACAGCAGTGGAGTTAATATAGAAATCATTAAGATAGAAATTTTCTTCCAACTTGTGGATTTAGTTTTAAAGGGAAGCAAATACACTTGAGCAAGAGTAAAGAATAGAAAGCTACTCAATACTCAGCGTTCTTACCTTAATTATGAACACAAAACCAAGAACTATATTGCAGCTAAGTTAAAGATTTTTCAGTCCAACATCTCTTGCTATTATTTACTTAGATATTGCAGTGATGAACTAAATTTATTTAGAGAATAAGAAAATAGCTTTTTTATCTATAAATACTGTTATCTATCTTTCTCATGAAGATTGCTTTCTCTTCCATTTGAATTTTTTTTTTTTTTTTTTTTTTTTTTTTTTTTTTTTGTGGCAGGTAACCAGCATCTTTAGAACATTCCAGGAAACTCATTCCTTAGAATTAAGAGTTTCTGTAAACTTTGTTAATATCTATACTCATTTCAAAGAGAAGAAAACCAAACAAACCTGATATTAGTGGCTGAATTTTGGAAAACAAGAGAGCTTTTGCATTTAGAAAAGTCTAGTTTTTGCTATCTCTACTTAGAGGCACAACAAAGAAGTGTTCAATACATATATTTAACTACAGCACATCAAGGAAATACTGGGAAAACTGTTAACATTGACTCTGTGGTACATCTTTTGTGCATAGAAAAAGTTCTTTAGGAAATCTGAGCTTCTCTCTCTTTGTGGCAGTGGCTTTTTCAGCTAGCGGGAGAAACAATAATACAGAAAGTGCATCTACAGTACTTTGAACATGAGAAATTCTAAGAGCAAGTAACATGTATTACACAAACCAGGAAGGCCTCCTTATGACAAATTACTCAATACTTTTAGAAAGTTCAGATAAAGGGTGGCAGGACCTAAATGGCAGTTAGAGGGAAAGTAGAGCAAAAGAGGATGAAGAGGAGCTGACTATGTCTAAAAATATTGCAGTAAGAGTTCCTCAGAAGGAAGAAACGATGGCTGAAGCAGACTCAGATGAGGAGCAGAAGTGCCTTAGTTCCTCTTGTAAAACCTGGCTGAGAATGTTAAGTAGATTACTGGAGGTCTCAGCCCCTCTTCTTTATTAATACAACTTGTTATTGCTCATTTCCTCAAAGGCAATACACATAAAAATATGAAATGTCATTAAGTTAAATTTTGAAATTCAAAACATTGCATATGATAATAGTGGGATGTAACATTCTCCAAGCTGTCCTTTGCTCCAGATGTTTTATAACATCGTATAATAACATCGTATAGAAGAAAAGTCTGTAGAATATTGAGCGTATCTGAGGTTTGCTTCTCAACAAGGACTGAGACCAAGTGCTGAATTCAGGTGTGCACATATAGGCATTAGTACCCTTTGAGAAAACCTGGGATATCAGAGACATCTACATTGTATTCATGGATAGGTCACAGACCTATTAACCCTTCAGGATTGGCAGCTAGAGGCCAATCAGTCAACCCTAGGAGAACTCAAAGGACACCAGAAATCTACGTGTTGGCAACTGGAGATTACTTAACTGTCCTGGCAATAGGAGCAATTTGGTAAAGAGAAGAGGGGAAAAATAGATTGTGATACATAGGGTTTGTCAAGTATATTCCGTAATGACTTTGTCATACTTTGTTTATCTAGAAATTGAGAAGATTGACCTTTACATAGAAACATTGTATTCTGAGGTCATGCAAAAATCTGGTAATATTGCACATATACTCCTGGAAGGACAAGAACCTCCATTAATGTCTAGACTGCCTTAGATGGATGTATTAACGCAGACTGGAATTGTTTCTTCTTCCATACAGTTGATAGTCCATTGAATAAACTAGTGTCCCTGGGAGGATGCAAGAGCTCGCACGGAACTATGAAATAGCATTGCGCTTCTGGACACAATGAATCTCAAAAAACAGGATGCCTTTTTATGCTTTCTCTAGAACTGGATCCATCAGCACTGGGCCTGAAGCAGAAGGGTATATAACACAGACAATGAAGACCAAAGTGATGACTCAGGAGTAAATTGAATGCTGCAGGCATAGAAGATAAAGGCACTCATTCAGCACCATCTGGCCTAACGAATTTGCATATATGAAGACTAGAAAAGAAGACAATTTCTTTTTGTCTTTTATCCTTCCTTGTATTAGCTTTCTAGGGGAGAAGATTATACGATAAAGAATGATATATACGTGTCCCACTCGTCCTTTACTCCTGGCTAGAGATAATTTTACTAGTTTAACACAATTTTATAATACTTTGCTCCACTTCAGAAGTGAGAAGAAAATTATAATTAAAAAATATTTTCTGTATTCACTACTACTATTTAAAGTTTTAAGAGAAAATTAATTTGTTAAGTAAAACACTTCAAAATTAGGAAATAATCTAATTGACTTTTGCCGACAACATTTCTTTTTATAACTTTAGCAGTTACAGTACAAACTCTGGAAGCAAGGTCAGGCTTTGCAGGACCTTTGCAACCTTCATGGTTGGTTTACACAGGGAGAAGACAGGAAAGGCTGAAGCTTGATTAGAGTTGAAACTGGCCAGTGTTTTTTCAGAAAACAGGACAGGCTTCTTTAAGTGTGATAATAGCAAGAGGAGGTCTAAAGAAAACTTTAGACTGATACTTGTTGAAGATGGTCATCTGACCAACAGGGATGAAGAAAAAACAGAGGCATTCAGTGTTTTTTTTGCCTCAGTCAGACCTTGGGCTACCTGATCCTCTGAGTCAAAGGACTATAAATGCAGGAGCAGTTACTTTTCATTTGTGGACATTGAAATTGTAAGGAACCAGTTGTATCAGCTGAATGTTCGTAAGTCCATGGGGCCGGATGTGATTCATCCCAGAGTACTGAGGGAGCTAGTGGATGTTACGGCAGGACCCCTCTGGATCATCTACTGGAGGCTAGCCAACATTATTCCAGTCTCCAAGAAGGATGTCAGGCAAGACCTAGGAAACTACTGACCTCCTAGTCTAACCTCAGTTACTGGAAAAATTATGGAGAAGACCATACTGGATAGTGTTGAAGGACATTTAAAGAACAATGCAATCATCAGGCACAGTCAACATGAGTTCACAAAAGGAAAGTCTTGTTTAACTAATTTGATATCCTTCTATGATAAGATCACCAACATAGTGGATGAAGGGAAGGCCATGGATCTATTTTTTCTGGATTTCAGTAAGGACTTTGATACTGTCCCTCACAGCATCCTTCTGGACAAGTTGTGCAACTGTGACATGACCAATCACCAGCAGAGTTCCTCAGGGTTCAATTCTAGGGACAGTTCTGTTCAATATATTTATCAATTATATAGATGCAGGAGTTGAATGCACCATCAGCTAGTTTGCTCATGACACCAAACTGGGAGGTGCTGTTAACTACCTTGAGGGATAAGAGGCCTTGCAGAGGGATCTGCGAGAGGGATGTGACATTCCTTGAATGCCTCCAGAGGAGGGCAACAAGGCTGGTGAAAGGACTGGAAGGAATGTCCTGTGAGGAGTGGCTAAGGACTTTGGGCTTGTCCAGTTTTCAGAAAAGGACGTTGAGGGAAGAGTTTATTGCTCTCTACAGCTTCCTGAGGAGGGGAAGTGGAGAGGGAGGTGCCGATCTCTTCTTCCTGGTATCCAGTGACAGGATGTGTGGGAATGGTTAAAATCTGTGCCAGGGGAGGTTCAGAGGACATTAGGAAACATTTCTTTAATGTGTGAGTGGTCAAATAGTTGAACAGGCTTCCCAGATAGGTGGTTGATGCCCCAAGGCTGTCAGTGTTTAAGAGGCATTTGGATGGACAATGGTCCCCAAATTAACTATTCATTCTGTTCTATTCTATTCTATTCTACAAAAAGGATGACGATTTTACAGCTCTGCAAAAACTGAAGAGAGTTTTGTGAGAATAAGAAAAGACACTGCTCTAGCCCAAGAATTGCTTTTTTTTCTGAAAAATTTCAAAAGCCTGGTGCAAAGTATAAAATTTTTGAACAAAAAGGCCTAAAAGGCTAACAGATTCAAAAATACTAATTGTTAATGAAAATAATTGCTAAGTATTTGATCTCTATATATTTCTACATATTTATTTAAGTAAAATGTCTTTCATCTAAGAAAAGAACCTTTAAAAACTACTTCTTGATGCTTTGGTTGAAAAAGCCAGAATCATTGGCTTGCCACAGATGGTATCCAGTTAGCACTACAGAGTGACTAGCAGTACTAACTTCCAGAAAGTAAAATTCTCCAAAACATTGTTTACTCACTGCTGCTTAGCTCTAGATATACAACCTAAGAATAATATTGCTAATATTGTAGCTCACAAAAAGATCATTAACAAGCATTTTACATTTTTCTTGAATTTCTCTTTTATTGTTTATTTTTTGTACACAATGCAGTGAGAACACTTCCTTGTGATAAATTCTTAAAACTGAAGCTCTATTATTTTTCAGTTTACCTGATAAATTTTAATATGAAAATTAATCTATAAAAATTCAGCTAGATTGCTAGGAATATATTTTAAATACATTTAATTAGGACAGTCTCAGAAATATGTTGATATACTGGCATTCAGTTATTACCACAACAGTTTAAATAAATGGGAAAGCAGATGTGCATTTCCTTAAGGAAAAAAAAAAAAAAAAATCACTTATATGCTATTGTCTTGGTGTCAGGACCACCACCACCACGTGGTCGCAACACCGCCTCCCCCCCCAACTCCTCTCCCGGTAAGATGGGGGCAAATAAGAAAAAGTGGAACCTCCTGAGTTGAGATAACGACAGATTTTTAATAATACCACACGAGGAAAGCAAAAGAAAGAAGAATATAACAATAAGACAAGATATAGAGTACAATGGAAACACTGATACAATGAAAATCTCACCACCACGAGCTTCACAAAAGAGACCCCTCTCCAGGCTAGCTTCCCCTTATATCCCGGGCATGACGTCAGCATGGTATCGAATATCCGGCTATGCCCAACTCCCAGCTTCTGTGAAGAATTAACCCTATCCCAGCTGGACCCAGGACGGCTATCTTGGAAATACGTACGCCCATTTTTCCTGCAGTTCAAATCTTGGAACTAATGGTGAAGTCCTCACTCCCCCTATATTTACTAGGGATCTTATAGGCCTCCACAGGTTTTGATGAGGAAAATGAGGGGGTGAATGCTTCAGATTAAACAATCTTTTTCTGTGATTAAAAGGAAAACATCCATAGACGGATATTTTGGGGCTTTAGTTTAATTGTTGGCAAGAATACTGTTCTATTTCTGAGCTATAAAGTTGTGAAGAAAGCATAGATATTTGCAAGCAATGTTGGGAACAGGAAGATTAGTCTGCCCTGATAGTTCATCTGAACAAGTGTGTGCTTTGATCAAACATAAAAAATATATATATAATTATATACTGAACATATAGAACAAACATATTAAGGACTAAGTTGCTTAAAATTACACATTTGTTTAGACAGGCTAAAAATTAATGTTTTCCATTGTAATTTCCAAAATTTATGTGCTCTTTTACAGACTGTAATGTATATTTGGTAACTAAGAATCCTAGCAATGCTCTGGAAAGGGGCGAAAATTAACTATGTTGAACAATAATGAGACTTTTACTTTGTGAGGAGATGAACAGTTTTCAGAATTTTTTCTTCCACACACCTTAAAGTGTTTTAAATCAAGCTAGGAATTACACTGAAGCCCTACAAAGAGGTCTCATCTTCCAGAAGAAAAAGGTTTGAATAAGATCTTTATCTCATTTATGAGTACAGATAACCTCAACTAGTCCATAGACCTCATTAGAAACTTTATGCTTGTGAATGGCATATTAAGAATTGAAATATGAAAGAAATTTCACTATTTGAATATATAAAGTATCAAAACTCTTTATGCTCAAATGAACACTAGTTTCTATAGTATGCTATCTTTTCTGATAATAATTTATCTTTTACATTAGCATAGGATGGTTCCAATTTATAGGAGGGATGGAAAGTTTATGCCTTTAGTAAGTGCAAAGAAAATTAATGTAAGCAAGAATAATTTCAGAGTACACTTTACTTATGTCAAAAGTTCTTTGCTTGTAATGAGACCTTACTAAGACATTTATTGAGGTGCCATGATTTTCAGTGTATGTTCCATGACTTTTAGCAAACAGTTTTATTGAATTAAATATTTTATGAGTAAATACGTTTATAATAAAAATGAGTACAATAATTTTCAGGCACTTATGTTATTATTTTCAGTAACCTAAAGTAAATTTGGTAATCATGATTAGTACTGATTAGGCCAAAGTAATTGGTATGGTTTGATTATATGGAAAAGTTGAAACAAATGGATTTGATTTTGCAAAATGCATTCAAAAAATGCAGAGCTTTGTTATTGTTGTTGTTGTTATTTATTAATTTTCTCATCTATACTTTTTATTTTTAGAATAGAGTTAAATTCTATTTAAAAAAACACAAAGAGATGAAAAAGTCAACGCAAAAAACCCACTCCCTGCCCAACATGTCACTATAGATTTCTGTTCATCTACAGATATCATTGAAATATCCAACTTCCTTGTGGTCATCCTAAAATATTATATTATTAATTAATGATGCATTGATCTTTGGTTATTTAACAAAAATACTGAAATCTTAAGAAGACTGTATTCATATCAGGTACTATAAATATACATAAATATTAAAGGTGGTTGGGAATTTCACATGAAATATTCTCCAACTTGGTTAAGAAATATAAGAAATCTGAATTTTTTAAAAACATTTGAAGTTTTGGATGCTTTTCTTCAGAGTGCTTTAGATAAATGCAAATGCTATTGTCAATATGCAGCAGATCTGTTTACCAAGAGAGAAGTAGTAGAAAATGTCATTTTATGTGCTAAACATTTTTAAGAGGTCCCTAGATTGTTTGTAATGAGTGACTGCTTATTTCTCTATCACTTCCTATAAGCTGAAGGCATTGGATTTATTTTGTCTATTGTCTACTTTTATCTTGTTTTATCTACTTTTAAGTCCTTGAATTGTATTATTTTATAATATTTTATAATTTTATTATGTTATAAAAATGAAAAGTTTCCAAGTTTCATCATTACTTGTAGAAAGAAAATAATGATGATGACCTTCTTTGCTAAAGTTCTTTGAAATCTCACATCACAAAATAACAGCAGATGTCTTGTATTTATAATATAACATGGACTGTGTATATTGTCTTACTTCTAGTAAATAATCTGGTTTATCTAGAAATCTGTTAGAAACACGATTGCATGAACAATTTCCATTTTTTTTTCTTCAGAATTAGTAAAGTTCTTCTTTTGCAGATGACCAGAAAATACGATAATTGATAATTTTCAACTCTCATCTTGTATGGTAGCACTGTTTTCTGGAAAGAATGACAAAGGAGAAAACCCTGCACTTTGTGTTTATTTCAGAAGTTTTCATGGTATAGTATCAAAATACACATAATATAGAACACTTTCTTAAAGATCTGCCTCAGGCAGTGGGGCTGTTTCTTCTTCTTTTTTTTTTTTTTTTACACAGACATCTACACTACAAAACTGCATTATCCCTTATATTATGGTCTGAATACGTATGTATGTCAAATTGAGTAGTCAGTTATGTAATGCCAGCAACCTCATTCGACAGCTGTGAGTTTAATATCCCCCCAACAATGACTTCAGTAGTGACAACATACTTTTAATTAGTACAACATGCCTGTATTTCTAGACTTCAAGGAATTTAAATTTAGGAAGATGAGAGGTTACTGAATACTCTAACAGGTAAGGCTGATTTCAAAGCAAGTGATCAAATCTATTTTGAAATAATTATTATTTACAGTGAAATCATGCACTGTTGCATGTAACATCAGAGTCCTTCTTATCTGCTTAGAAGTTATGTCTTTGTGAGAATGAAAGCCACTGTAGTAAAAAAACGGTATAAATCAGTCACTATATAAATCAAAACCCGTGGAAATACTAATAAAGGAAAAGTTAGCATCACTTTTCTTTTGCACTATTCCAGTTAACAATTAAGCAACATGACTGAAAGTCTGATTATTTGTATTATGAAGATACTAATTATTTTACATTAAGAAACCAAGGGTTTGAAAAAAAGAAAAAAAATTCTGCGGATGACTATAGAGAATGGTAATCCAATATGCAACAGAAAAAAAGAAAAAAATCACGAGGCTATCTTTCACCCTAAATGAGAAGTCATTAGAGTTCTTTCCTGCTTCTATTTTTATGTGTATGGAATGCTTTTTAATTAACAGACATTATGAATACAATATATTTAACAGATGTAGTTTCTAGAGAATCAATTTATCTCATATTAAAAGTAAATTCTACCATCTGAAATAGAAATAGAATTATTCTGTCCCATACAGCTATTTATCTTGACAGCAGCTGCACCTCTATAGTCACTGAGAGAACATCCTCAATGTCATAGAAGCAACCACTGAACTTCCTTTTCAGATCAACCTGATCCCAGAGAGGTTCAAACAGAATGAGACAGCCACCCCTTGCATAACTGAGCATGAAAGATCTCCATTCTTATTCCGGTCCACAGACATGGCACCAGCAATAATTGTTGTCTTACAAGCTATTAGTTCAGTTCTCAAGCAACAGTAGTCACACAGTCAATATCTTGCCTTTTCCTGATGTCCAAGGCCTCACAACAATCCAGCCTGATGGACGAAGGTCACAATTCACAAAAAAAACTCCATTGCCTGGTATTTACATCACAATAGTGCCTTGAATCTTCCAGTCATTAACTAAGGACCCATCATACCAGACAAAAAGGGAAAAACAAAAAACCAAAACCCCCCTCCCCCCAAACTAGATAGGCCCTTCCACAAAGAGCTCATGACCATGTGGTCCTTGGAACAAGTCACATAAAGATGAACAAAGGCCTAACTTGACTGCCACTATTTTCAGCTTTATGACTACTCATTTAACAGGAAGGCAAAAAACAACTTGGAAGATGCCTTTCAGGTCCATGTCAGCCAGTGGTGATACAGAAGGGGATATCATAGTGTGCGATTGTACTTGTTATACCACTATATCTGATTTTAATAATGAAGACACAGGAATGTACCTCTCCATCCTTCCCAATTCTGCACTGAATGACACCTGTGAGGTACTTCCAGATGCTTTATGAGGAACTACCTGTATTGCCAGTCTCAAAATAGCAAAACCAATAAATTTAAGTTTCACTGCACAAGCTCTGATACGAAGAAATCACACTGATGTGGTCTTTAATCTGGGCTGACTTTTTTCTTAATCTTTACATTTATAATGCATCCAAGATTGTTGTTCCTATGCTTCCTCAACCCATCTCTTCCTTGCATTAAAAAAAAAAAAAAAAAAGGAAGCAGTTATTTAGTTTAACAACGTTCCTGTCTGCTTTCCCACCTCCCAAGAAAACCCTTTGAAGTAGTAATGTGATTTGTGGAAGAATACCTTCACAACAAAACATAACATATTGGTCAATCTATAAATTATACTTTGAATTTGTAAAAGTTATTACTTATACAAGCAATTATCACAAACTCTAATATATTTGCATGCTTTAAAAGCTAATAACACATAAAGCACTTCCTTTAGAATTAATGTTTGTCCATGGCTATATAGTGTTAGTTTCTTTCTGTATTCAGCTCACTATTACAGGAACTTCTGGCAACCTCTGAAATTGATGCAAAAATAAATATTAAAAAGAAACAAACAGGTCAATCTTATTAACATATGAGCCAAAACCGATTGTGTTTTGATGTTCCTATCTAAAATAAGTGATTGAAGACTATTTTCTTCTAGCTCCCACATGACTACAGTCACAGAAAATTGACTGAGAAAACAGTGAAATATTTTGTGCAGTGGTGACTGGCTGGTAGGATGCACATAAAGAGATAAAAATGAGTCAGGCAGAGTCATTACATTTTATCAACAAGAGTTGTGGTCTTTACACAGTAGGTGTCTCAGTGTAACCTTCGTCTAGTGAGGATTTGCAGGTATTTAGAGGCTTGCTGTCATGTGACCAGTCCTGCAATGTCATACCAGAATCTTCTTAATAGAAATGTTTCATAGGGCTTTTAAGACTGCAAAACACAATGTGAATTTGTTCAGCAAATGAAGCTGTATAACATTGTCTCTAACTCTTGTTTAGTTTTAATATCTATTCATAAATAATTTTGCAACATACACTGCATAGTAGAAGTCCAGATCTAAGGAACTGAAAACATAAAAAATATACAGACCAGTGCTCAGCCTGGACCTTAAGAGCATGATCAGGTCTCCAAAGCTAGACACGCAGGCTTTTGTAAATAACAGCAACACCTGAATCCAAAGCTGCTGAAGCAGGGGTCCATCAGAAGTCAGCACATTCACAGAATCACAGAATCACAGAA
>NW_010119011.1:0-32824 GCF_000699245.1 Pterocles gutturalis
CCCCCTCGCCCCGCCCATGGCCGGTGTCCGCCCCGCGGGAGCGCCCTCAGCACGAGGAAAGCTGATGACCCCCCTGCTGTCCTCACGGGCTGCTTTTTTGTTTTTTATCATATGCGGTGCTTTCCCGCTTAGTCCTACCGAGCTGTAAACAAAGTAACAGAAGTAACTAGTTAAGTACGTGATTAAATTAATACCGACGTTCTCCTGATAGCTTTGGTTTGCACATGTATGGTGGTGCAGTTGTTCAGAGCGGTGCTCCTCAGCCAGTGGCTGGGTGCTCTGAGCTGTGTTCGGTGGGAATTAAGAAAAGGCACGTTTTCCAGGGTGTACCTCTCGGATTTATGTAGGTTGGTAAAGCCTGAGGAATGTGATGGCCACGAAGATGGTCAGAGGGCTGGAGCACCTCCCCTATGAGGCCAGGCTGAGAGAGTTGGGGTTGTTCAGCCTGGAGAAGAGAAGGCTCCGGGGAGACCTTGTAGTTGCCTTTCAGTGCTGAAAGGGGGCTACAGGAGAGATGGGGAGGGACTCTATCAGAGAGTGTAGGGGTAGGACAGTTTTAAGCTGAAAGAGGGTAAATTTAGATTAGATGTAAGGAAGAAATGCTTCCCTGTGAGGGTGGTGAGGCAGTGGCCCAGGTTGCCCAGAGAAGCTGTGGATGCCCCATCCCTGGAGGGGTTCAAGGCCAGGCTGGATGAGGCTTTGAGCAACCTGGGCTAGTGGGAGGTGTCCCTGCCCATGGCAGGGGGGTGGAACTCGGTGATCTTTAAGGTCCCTTCCAGCCCGAACCATTCTATGAACGTTAGAGACAAGTCACAGGTGTGTGGTTGCAGTTCACTCTCAGGTGCTAGTAGGTGGAGCTGGTAGAGAGAGGAGACACCCAGCCAAGTGTAAAGACACCGTGCAGGGCTTGAGCTAATTTTAGTGGCCTCCCTGAAGTGACTGCACTGCATAACCTGTAGTGTTGGTATTGGTATTACGTAGCTTGAATGATATACTGCAGTGAAATAAATCCATATTGTGTCTGTATGTTGCAGGAGTATCTGCAGTTATAAACAAATAACTTGGTGCTGTGTAGATACTGAGGAAGATAAAGTCGTTTGGGAAGTGTGCCCTCTGCTGTATTTTTTAATACACTTTAGAAAGTATGTCTTTCTAATACCCTACATCTTCTGGGTGCCTCCACAATATTATTAACATTGAGTTATAACTTTTTTAACCTCACAATTAGATAAATGCAGATTAGACTGAATGCTGTTCAAGTTATTCTGCAGTCTGTCCGTACTGGAAAATGAGTCTGTTGTTTTCAGCTCCATTAGCTGCTTTACTTACCAGTGCATCACCTTTTCTACAACAGGAATTTTTAACCCAGTAATCCTCCTTAATCCCTGCAGGCACTCCTCTCAGATGGTGGCTGGGCTTTAGGAGCTTGTTAGTAACTCTCTTTGATGTTTGAAATGACAGCTGCTTGTCACCCTGTTATGATCTTGCTGTGTCACCAGCCTGGCAATCAACAGGTTCTCCTAATTCTTTCTAGCAAGGTAGTCTCCAGCACTTTGATTAGAGGGGAAAAAAGTGGCCAGAATCTGCCGGTGGATGGAGAGCTTGTGTGTCTGGTAAAGAACTTGCTGTGTTTTATAGTGTAAGAGAGGAAAAAAAATAAAAAATTGCAGGCTAATCTTGGGGAAATGCATCTCTCTGCTGCAGAAATTTTACTTTGCTTGCAGTTTATTGTCTAACCTGTCCCAAGGTGAGCAAAGTGCAAAAATCCTTGGCATTAAATGATGGGGCAGAATGGAAACTACACATATTGACTCCTGTGCTGTTGTAGCCAAAACAGAGGAGTAGCTGCAAGCGTTGCTGTTTTACCTGCTGTTTCCATTTTGGTACATGCACTGTTGAGGTTTCATTCTACTTTGCATGGTTGTGGTTTCTGGCTGTGGTATTTTCTTTTGATTCTTAACTCTGATGTTTGAGGTTGAGCACCAGGCTGAAACTCCTTTTCCAAAGTTAACCTGCGCGAGGGGTTTTTCTGTTTTCCTTTAGAGAAAATGGTCTTTATCTGAGCCCCGACTGCCGGCGTTGCAGAGGGGCTGTCAGCGGGGAACAGAGGGTGTCTTTAGCCTACATAGTGCTGTGTGTTGCTAGCGCAGTGTTGAACAGCTGCACAGATGTCTCCTTGGGTTTGCAGTGTGGTACACTCAGACGTACTGGGTCTCACACAGTGCATCTCCCTACTGCAAGCGCTCAGTGTAAATCCCTTTACCGTGATACCTGTGGCTGTGCCGCTGGCCTGTGCTCCCAGGCCCAGCGCTTAGACACTGTTTCTGTGTGAGCCGGCTACGTCTCAACCCCTTGTCATGGCCAGAGCCATCCCCTGATTTCCCAGGCAGTCCCAGGGAGGATGCACCTACGCACGTGTGTAGAGCACCAAATAGTACCTCGCATTTCAGGGGGTGCTTGGTGTCCCTCTGAGTGGAGGAGACCAGTTCAAGCCCTGGTATAGCAATCCTTGCTTTGTCAGCCTGTGGTATTTTGTCAACTCTTACGCTGGTGAGTGTCATTTCTCTGTCCTTTAAGCTGTTAGCATGGCAAGTCTTGTCTGGGGACTTCCTAGGAGAACCTGAAACAATCCGATAGCCCAGTTTCTGTTTGACAGGGACCTGGCAGCATTTCCCTCTCTGTGGTTTCCCCACTGACTGGGAGGGGAAAAGTTGACAGAGTGAATACTAATTACATGCAAATGTGAGCAGATCAGTCAGCGTTGTTATGTGCTTGTTTACTTTGAGTCTTTGGAATATGCAGCACAGGCTGGGAGACTGGGCACAACCTCTGTTCACACAGCTTTTTTTAGTTTTGTTTATAAACTTACTGCTCTGCACTTTAGAGAAAATATACCTTATCAATAAAATTAGATAATATTCACAAATGCTGGAAATGTTTTTTTCTGTGCAGCAGTGTAACAACATACTAACATCCACTCTGCAGTGTAAAAGAAGAAATAAGGATTCTCTTTATTACTGGAAAGCCTTGAACACTGCCCTATGTTATGTTTTACTGTTTGTTTTATGAAACTGTTTCTGCAATACGCACTAAAACAGGTAAACGAATTTTCTAACTGAAGAGGTATAAGGAGAACTCATCTTTAGCAATGTGACAGAGCTTCTGAAATCAAAACTGACTTGGATGTAACTAAGAACAGGAGATAATCCTTTTATTTCATACCAATTAATTTTATATTTTCTAAGGCATTTGGTTAAAGCAGGGGAGGCATTAATAATCGTGTCATCTATATTAAATTTATAGGAACAAGTATCACTTTACAAATGCAATTATCTATGCTTACTTGTATCTTAAATTCCAATGAAGCTTTCCTAAAACTAGCTGATGCTGCTGGCAAAAGGAATAAATTTATTCCGTTTCACAGAAAAAAACCCCATTTTTTGCTTAAACCAGCAACAATCTCCCTAGGATATGAGGCATCATTAATAGTTAACCTGAATGCCTATATGCGTGCAGTTACAGAACTACAGGAGATAATTTTATTGCTCAGGACTCAGATTCTAAGCCATTGCTGCTGCTGACAAACACTTTCAGGTGTTTTATTTATAAAACTCTGGTGTATATCCTGTTTTTCCCATGGCGCACACACCACAAACCAGCAAGCCTTTCACTTCCTTTTTGGCAACGTTAAGGCACTACAGGTGCCTGTGTAAACTGGCTGATGACATGGGCTTCACTGCTCACCACTAGAATGGACACGTATTCTCCTTTTCATTAACAGAAGAAGGTATTGTACATCTTTCTGAGATGAGTTTGCTATTTGAACTGTACTGTTTTATCTCTTGATGAATTATTGCCACAAAGAAAAAGACAAAAATACAAATGGTTTGGTTGTGTTTCCTTGCAATACTAACTTGCAGGACCCTTTACGTCAAATCTTCATAATTTTGTTTCTCTGTGGAAATGATTGATACTGAGAAGTTTTTTTTTTAAGTAATGTTGCTTTACACCAGAATTCTTTGCAATTCTTGTTACTCTTTCTGAGTAACCTCAAAAGGCTTTTGTAGCCTTATATGCATCTGTGTGAAAATTTACAATTTCAGCTTGAAGACAGATGTCTGTCAAACTCAGAATTTGAGTAGTTCACAGCTTGCACTTTTTCCAACCAAATCAAGTTACACAAAATGAGATGCCTTTTTGGCTTGCATTGGTCTAACGATTGTCTGTGTCCCTACTTATTGTGCATGTTTTGTAGTGCAATAGGCCATGAATGAGGCTGGGACCTCATCAGATGATATCACCTGTGAGCATACAGCTGGGAAAAAACACCAGTCTCTTTAAAAAGTCACACTTTCACTTTAACCCTGAAGAGGCCTGCCTTCTAACACAGCTGCATCCTATCTTTTGCAAGATTGTGCGTGGGTGTAAATGCTCTCATTTCTACTCTGACACCACAAAAAAGGTTTTTAAATAGACAAAGCAACTGAACTCTTTGCAGCTTTTGGCTGTGATTACCAACATATATCACGTTAATCATCAGTTATAAGTTTGCCACCAAATTTTGGGGAAAGACTTTTTAGCGAGGTTCCATAAAGCTTTACTGGTAACTTCATGACATGAAAAACCGTTTTGCCTTTCTGTAAGCTAGGCCTAAATGTTTAGGGGTTTGTGTCTGTTTTTTAAAAGGAGGGGTTTACGTGAGAAAAGTTGTCCTTAGTATTGGCTTTCTGGAAAGTGTGTTTGAAAAAAAGAGAGAATTTCTAGGTTCTTTACAATGAAGAAAGAACACCTTGATTTACTTACAAAGCGTTGATAGAAGGAAACACAGAAAATTTTGCTGCTCTTGGGCATCATCTCACTGTTGTGTTTTCTTTTTGGTTTAATTTCTTCTGTTTTTGTTTGAGTAATTTTTTGAGGGAACTTTCTCAAGTGCTTTGAGTTTCTAAATGAAAAGGTGTTTCTTTAAAAGTGAAAATATTTTCACAAATGCTGTTAATTAATCCTTTCTTTGATTTAATGCACTTTTGATATTGTTATTAAAATATGAGAGGTTTCTATCCTGCTACCATTTTGTGTTCACCTTGATTTACATGGAAGTGATTTATTTTTAATACCTGTGTACTTAACAAATAGAGAAACACTGCTGTTTTAAAAGAGCAATAGCTATCAAACAGTCACGTGTTGTTCTCAGTTAATCGGGCTTGGTAACCCCTGTTGCTTTGCCACGTGGCTTTTCACTGTACTAAAGAAACTCTGATATGAAGACTGTATTCTGGTTATGCTTCAGAGTGTATGTACATGCATGGCATGTTGTTCTACTTGTCTGATATCTTTTCCAGTACATTTTAAGAAATGGAGGGAAAGCCTTATGGAACTACAAACATACTAGGATTCATTAAAATCAGTGCATCTTTGTGATCCTACTTAAAACTGAATTATGGAACACTTGCTTCTAAAACATCAGGTCATTCTCAGGCTAAGTCTACATACGATCTGCATATTGGAAGTCCAGTTTCCTTATTCCTCACGTGAACTTGCTGTAGTCCATCCTAAGGAATCATTTTCTCTCCTGGCAACTCGGCTACTTCTGGATGCCTTGCAAAGACTAGACAATCTTGCTGCTGTATGCTGCCCCTCGTCTGTCCTTGCCATGTTACCAGCTGTGCAGCAAGTCATGGAACAGTGTCATAGGAGGATGCCTTTTCCTTGCTGCTCTGTACCTTGCTACAGAGGCAGATTTACTGTCGGGAGAACCCTCTGCTGCTGCACAGCTTGGACTGAGGTCTGCAAGTTCATCTTACTGTGAATAGTTGGGGTCAACCACATCTTGATGTCGTTAGGCTATATGCTATATAAACTAATCGCATTCTAACACCCAGTTCAGCACCATCACGCTAATATGAAATTGCTAGAAAACTGAGTTCTAAAAATAAGATCAACTCCAGGGTTTTGTAGATAGGAGGAAAAGATAGCGTGTGCAATAACAGTCTTTGAACTAAAAAAATAAAATAGGACTTGTATTATTCATTAATAAGCAATCCAGATTCCTGGGTACTGTAAATTATCACAGCTCTGTGGCAGCCATGCTGACGTGATCAAGTTGATACTCTGGACACACCTTTCTAAATAATTTATTATCAATTCATATTAACTTGCTTTATTTTTCCAGTATGCAGAACTATCCTACTTCCTATTCCAAATATTTTTTATTCCATAAACTAGAAGGGGGTGAGCAGTCTTTGCTTTTGTAGCTTCTTTTAAAACAATTAAATGCTTAATAGTGGGGATTTAAATGGCTCAACTAATTTCCATTACCAATTAATTAGCATCATTTCTTGTGAGTTCTCACCAGAGTGTGTCAAAGAGATTATCATTCTATATTCAGGAGAAAAGGCCAGCATTATCTCTGTTTTCTCTGATAGTGGTAACTACTGAGTTAACATTTGTAACTGTTTGTTTCTGTAACTGTGAAAGGCTAGATATGCTCAGATGACAAATGTATATTACCATATGCTATTATGTGAAAACTGTGGTAGCCTCCACACCCCCAAAATCTCAATTCTTAATTAATCACAAGCCTTATTCAACTACCTAACTAGAGAAGTTCACTTGAGGGTATTTTCTGAAAATACATTGTACCTGGTAATTAGGATCTACAGATTTGTGTGCTCATCCAGTATTATTATTATTCAGCCTATGGAATTTGTATTGTAGCAGTAGATTACTGTAGTTTCTTACCTGAATCATCAGCCAAAGAAATGTTGGTGAAAGTGCCGTCCTCCTCATCCCCAGGTAGCTCCATTTTGCTTCCTTCTCCAAGTTTTTGCGCCGTGCATTAAGCGTGCCAGTTGTCAGCCATTTTTCAGTGTGCATGTGACTTCTCTTGTTAAATCTTTAATAGTCCAACACACAGGTGTTATCTGATCCTGTTGGCAACTACACACGTCTTACTTTGTGTGGTATCTCATCTGAACCTTGAGCTCTTTTCCAGAAGTCGTTAAGCTAGGAGGTTACTGAATTCTAACTGCTCCGTCAGATCGGTGCTGAGCAAACACTGTTATTGCAGGCACTTTCTGTGAAAGAACTGCGTATTCACTCTAGTTGGATTTTTTTATTCTTGATTTTCTCTAGGGCTGTGTATGTTTTTTGGGTGGAGGGTTTTTTGATAGAGAAAAGAGGGAAAGTAACTTAGTATTCAAAAAAAAAAAAAGTTACTTACAGTGCAAGCAAATGCAGTGGACAGATTTGGGAGCAGCAAATTTAAAATGTAATCTTAAAATACTTAGGAATGTGAGTAATTTTACTTACGTGAACATTTGCATCAAAAACAGCCGGACAATGTGTACAAGTAAAGTTATATAAGTGACAACGTGGTGTTTTGTGAGAGACAAGAGGAAGGAATAGAAATAGAGTTCAAAGAAAACCCCACTTCAGTCATCTTGGTTTGCTTCTTAAAGAAGACTGGATGTACTTTCAACGTATAAACTGGAGATTCACCTCAAACTACTTACCTCCTCAGAAATAGCTTTCATTGTGCTCAAGGAATAGAATGTTTTCTTGCAATTAATTTAAAAGTGTGAATGGCCCTGGTCTTGATTAAAGACAGTGAATAGTGGAACCACTTCATTTGCAGGGAGTTGCATGTTCAGAATCTGACTGACTCGTAGTATTTTAATTTGTATTCAGAGAAAGGCTGTAAATTTAGGATGTTGACAAATTTTTTTTAATTGTAATTAGGAACCTCTCTGAAGTCTCACTAAAAACTGAGTCTTAGTTTTGTGAAGCACTGTCCAGCTATGGTCTCAGAATTTGTAGTTTGCCTTTCGCACTTTCAGACATAGTCTTAATTTGGAATCCTGGAACAGCTTCTATGTGCAGAGGTAACCACATGTAACTTTGCAGGACAAAGAGCTAAGACACTAGAAATGGTACAGTTTACAGAAATGATAAACCTAACACTGCTGTTCAGTTTTTTTCTTTTGATCCTCTGACTGCTTAGTTTTATTTAAGTTTCTCTGTTGGTGTCAGTGAATTTAGTGACAGCTGCCTTCAGAGATCACTGAGCACCCAGCACATCTTGCCTTTTCAGAATTGTGTTGAGAGTTACTCATTTTTGTTTTACATGCCTTTTATTGTTCTCAGACATGGTATGTACAATAGAAGCATTTCAACAACGCAGTTTGGAAGGGCAGATACTAAAAACACATGCAATTATATACTCTGTTACCTCTGAATTTTGTAAAATCATCTGCCTGTAGAACTAAGGGTTATATCTTGTGTGAACTGTGTAGCCCTCACCTAAAATGTTTAATTAGCTTTTCTTGCCTGTGTCAATATTGTTCTATTTTATTAGCCATATGGGCTCCTGATGGCAGATACAATTTCCCTGTAAATTATTAGCATCTCACAGTAGCCTAGTGAACATGGATGTTGTGCAGTTGTTATTCATGTCTAGATCAAAGCTATTAGTAAAAGTGATGCAGAGTAAAAGCTGTATTTTAGTAAGAGCCAGCAAGAAACACTCCTCAGAGTGAAGGAGAATATGATTCAGGGAGGGGTTTGGCTGCCTCCTGTGAGATGTATCTCCCTGCAACTTACAGAGTCAGGCCTCTTGCCTTTGTGCCAAGTGTGTTCTGCTTCATGTGGCAACAAAAAGCAGGTTACCCGAGGAGTTAGTCCTGCCCTACACAGTCAAGGCTCCAAGGTTCAAAAATAAGGCTGCTCTGCAAGTGTTTCAGAGCTCATTAAAGCTCCCTTTGAAAGGAAGGCCTGCAGACATTGCTTGCTTTTTTTCCTCAATCAGTGCTTCTACCTCTGAAGAAGGAGAGAGTGGAAAGTAGAGATGCAGGTGTTTGGGTGCATGTATGTAGTTATATGCATGTGTATATGAACAAAGACCAAGATGGGGCTCTGGAACCGCCCTGTTCTACCAGAGGCCTTTGCCTTTCACCATCACCTGGGAATTAGGTTTGCGGGAGACCTGCACAGCTTGTTCATAGAAATGGAGACTCATTTACCAGAAGAGAGAGGGTTGGGGTTTAACCAAGAGGACTCTACAGACATGGTCTTGTTTCTTTCTTGCCCAAAAGATTTTGCATGATCAAACATATTCCTGTGTTCTATCATTTTAAGGCACTGTAGCGTATCTGCATATCTGAGCTTGTTTGGGTTTGTGAGTGCTGTGGTGAGAAACGTTTCCTTTGGTGGTGAAATAAGGTCTTTGGATAGGAGATGCTAAGTAAGTAGCATAGAAGTACGCACTTCTTGCTGTCATCATGTTTGTTTTGTAAAGAAGACCAGAAAAAAGCAGCAGCAGAGAGGGGAACTCTGACCAGCTTAAAATAAGGCTGCGTAATAGAATTAACTGTCAGTGCACAATGAATTTGTCTATTTTCATGTGTGAATTGTTTTCACTGGAGTAATGGACATTAATGTAAAAGTTAATTTGGTTATAAAATATCAGTTCATCTTTCTGAGGGTTTCATTACTAAGTTAAACAGAGGTTGTGGAGTACCTAGCAGCTGTGTGGCTGCCTTTTAAAATAGGTGGTGTAAACTGTCAGAGGAGCTTGAGGGTAAGGGAGGTGTGAGGACAGCCTCTCCTGCAGCCACCCCGTGAGCCTTTTGTTTGACTTTATAGCAATAGCGTTTGTTGATGTAGCCATGTGCTAACCAAATTTTGATGAGTATTGATGACAAGCACATTAGCAGATTGCTGTCTGGATGTGATGGTCATGAAAGCAGTCAATAAAGAACTAAGAATGTCCTCAGGTTTGGTACTGAAATGATTCTCCAAGCTTAGGATTGTGTAGTTGGTCAGGCAACTTTGTGTGATGTACACAATTATAGGAGGGTTTAGGTCCTTAGATTTAAAACACTGTAGGTAAACCTGCCTGGTAGTAGGCCCACATTTTGTTACTGTAAGTACCATGTAACTATTTCCTAATTAAACTTATTTAATAATGACCTGAAAAGGAAGTTGGCTCAGAGTGAAGGACAGCTGTGCGAACGTTTTAGTTAAACCACAGCATGCGCTGTGACTCCTATTTATACTAACACGGTGACAGTGCTTACAGCCTGGTTGAGGCAGGCTTCAAGGAAACTCATTTTTTGTAGGGTTCAGCCTTGCACTTATGAACTGAGTGATAACATCAAAACATTCAACAGCCCTTTTCACCTGCTTCCCTTGTTTCCTGTTACAGTGCTAATTTGTTATCTGTGGGAGTCCACAGCTGCAGTACCTTTTGGAAACACTTTTCCCAGGTTGTACTACAAATATTTTTCTAACTTGGAAAGGCAAGAGGGGAAGAGTGGGGTCAGTTGAGAGATGCTGTTGCTGTCTGCATCACCCAGCAAAACCTCACTGGCCTCTTGCTCCAAAGGTGTAATTGTATAGAGATGCCTGCTATTCCTCTGGTACTTTCTGAGTATCAATAATAGAAAATATTTTTTTTAAGTCAGAAAAACACTCAAGTAAAAGAAGGTTTCTGTTGATTTCAGACAATACTGGGATGGAGTAAGAGTGCTCTGGGTAAGTTAGATCCTTGTTGCAACACAGGTGTAATGGCTAATCTTCCACCAGGTTGCACCGTACAATCTAATGCATCATCTGCTTTTGCTGTACAGTGGTTTGATCAAGAGTCCACTCTGAAGAAAAGTTTTGCAAATGTGGATGTATATGATATAAGGAATGCAGTATATTAAGTAAGCCACTAAAGGATTCTGAAATAGGAAAACTATGTTTTGCATTCTTGAGAGATATTGTATCCTTCCGCTTTTGGTCGACACATCTAAAACCAAAACAAATAATATTCCTTTTATTTTTTTCAAGAAAGACAATAAGCTCTAAGTAAAGAAGAGTAGAATCCAGCTCTGGCTGTACAATTGGGTAATATAGATTTGTATAAATTTGCTAGTACTCTCTAGCATACAACAAAGTGGAATTATTTTTTCTTATACAAAATATTATAAAAATGCATCCAATGTATCCGTTTCAGACAGTATATAAAACACAGCATTTTAAAAATCTGTGCCTTGTTAGGAAATGACAGCTGCCAGTGCATTTCTCTTTTAATGAACATTGACAAAAAGTAACTGTGGCACATGGTTAATACACACTAATAACGCAGTAATAGTACTAGTAAATTCGCAGCATGTTCAAAGCTAGTCTGACTGACACTATATGACAGTAACCTACTTGCAGAACAACAGTTTACTAAGCTTGTCACTTTGCAGATTTAACCTGTACACTGAGGTGTATTGATACTTGGCAGGAAGTCTCCTAGGTGTACATTCTCTCTCCCCCCACCTTCTCTCCTCACTTACCAGCTTAAGATACTTACAATTTCTGTTGTGGATGAGATAATCTTGCAAATTTTGAGACTTACTTTGAGGGCATGTTATGCAAATGAGCATCATTTGCAAATGCTGCTTCTGATGCTGCATCCAAAATCATCCACGTGGAAACTATCCACAACTACTGCCCACTTGCATTCATATCTACTTACTGGTTACATGTCCTTTTGATAAATGCATATGCATTGTTCTTTTTTGCATGAGTAATTTCTTAAAAATTTGAATCTGAACCTCTGCTGTCTGAAAATGAATTACTTGTTCACAACATTTGGTATGTATGCCTTAAAACAGACCTACTTTCCTTCATGCTTGTCCATTCTACTCTCAGATTTCCTGTCATGCATCAATCTAGACTTGGAGAACATTTGCCCACTAAATTATAAACCAAAAAACTAGTACTTCAGACTACTTCAAATAGTCCTTAAAGTTTATTTCTGATTCCTGTAAAACCAGACAGTGACTGGGCAATGGGTGAGCCTATCTGTATTTTTCTAATGTATCCTCTTCCATTTTCTGCTCCTTTCTCTATCCTCTCATACACGTTCTCATAATTCTTAACGAGGTGACTCAGCATGTGTAGCATGCAGCACAACAGGACTCTTCACTGCACTTTGGAATCATCAGTCTGCTTTTCCCTTTCAATGAAAGCCCATTCTGCTTCCCTCCATTGATCTATAATTCGAGAGATGGCACCAATTCAGGAACAGCATTGGCTCAAGTAATTTCTACATCTCTAATAATTTTTCACTGTGTTCATTAAAGATACTAGGAAATTATTGGTTAGCTCACTAAAGAGTAACAGTGTAGAAACTGACAAGACACCATTTTTTCTTTCATCTCTCTGTATTCATACTAAATGTTTTCTCCACTTCTTTGTAACAAATGCAGAGAGTTCAGCAGTGCATACTCTGTCCCAGGGTTTGTGTTCCTTATGCTTTTGATGATGTTCTCTAATGTGTCTGACCACTAGCATCCTTCTGAAGCGAATGTGGCCAGGTGGAACATAGAACGCAGAATTTTTTCCTCATTCTTCCTAGAGCCCTCCAGGTCTGTAACCAGCTAACCTGTGTGTTTCTTCTGTTCCATAGTGCAGTTAAATGCAAAACACTTCAGATTTTAAGTGTGTAAATTAAATTCATACTAATAGATTTTACTTTACAAGAGGATTACAAAAATGGGTGGATCTCAAAGCAGTCATAGAAACTTCCTGCACAACAGTTCAGGTGCCGAGATGGGTAGTTTGAGTCCTTCAGCAGTCTAGCTCTACCAACACAGATTTCAGGTCTGGCTTTAGAATTACTACTAGCTCTAGGAGTAGAGTAAGTTGGCTGTTATTAGCCCTGTTCTGCAGTGGAAAGGCGGGCACTGGTACGCAGTCCCACAGTGTGTCAGCCCACCAGCTCTTCTGTATCTTCTCTCTGAATCTTAGCACTTAACAGGGAAAAAATATTGGGGAGACATCCTAAAGTATTTTGCCATTTTGCCTTGGGCTTGAGCAGCTTTGTTGCCAAGTACTCTGACTGGGATGCCTGCTTTTGCTACAGGCTTTGAAAGAGAGGGTCATGCAGAACTGCATATGCTGGTCTTTACTGTATACTCTGTGCACCAAGCGAGTTTTTTCTTTACAGGCTATTTTGGCTTGTTCGTAGCTTTGTAATGTGCAACTGGTGGAGAGTCTGGGTCCCGAGTACCAGGCAGGATTCCAAACCCCTGATGATTTGTTAGCTAAAACAAATTCAGCGTTTGTCAGTTTCTGTGCTGCTGCCTGCCTTCTGGTCTGTCACCTGTCTGAAACATGTG
The DNA here is from genome assembly GCF_000699245.1 of Pterocles gutturalis. Classification (NCBI taxonomy): domain Eukaryota; kingdom Metazoa; phylum Chordata; class Aves; order Pterocliformes; family Pteroclidae; genus Pterocles; species Pterocles gutturalis. Next base: position 13,155 of record NW_010119011.1, read on the forward strand.
CCAAAGCCAGAAACCAGGCTGCTGCGCTTTGCCTGCTGAGCTGCCAGTGCAGCGCTCTGTGGAATGAGGTGTCCATCAGTCAGCAGTCAGATGCTAAAAGACTGACAGTGAGAAGTACAGTCTATACGTGTATATATGTTTTTTCAAAGTCACATGCTTTAACAAATGTTGTTGACACTTGCATGTGGATGCCCCATTTGAAGATCTCGCATTTCCTGTTGTCACATACCTGGTTTTTAGAACTCTGAAATTATTATACTCCATTCACAGAAATCCCCAGTGGAATGTAATCATGTGCCATGTTTGTTCAATCATTTCTTCTTGCTTATTCTTGGATGTTGTCTATTTAAGCTGCAGCTATGCTGGCTTTTCTATAGTATAAGTCTCCTGGAAGGTTATTGCCGATGGCATCTGTGGCCAAAGCTAGTCTGGAGAGATTAATTATTTAAGGTGACTAATGCTTTTAATGGACTTGATGATCAATAATGCTTATAATAATACAATAGCAGAGAAATATGAGTTGAGAGACCTCATGTATGAAAAAAACAGTTTCTAGAGGAGGAAGGGATCTTTGGGCAGATTTTTGCCCCTATAAAGTGGGCTATTTACCAGTGACTTTAATAGAATTGTGCCCAGATCTTAGTTTTATTGTAGTTGGTGTTTCTTTAAGGAAACAAAAATAACACAAAATTATGTGGGAATCTTTTTCTTTTTTCTTTATTTTAAAAATATTCTTAAATATTTTTAAAATCAAGGCTTGTGATAAGGAATTAGAGTTTAAAAGAACGATACTTGGGAATGCTGGAAGAAGCTGAACACAAATAAGAAGTATCTGAATATATTAAGGAAAAATTCTGTTACTTTAAATCTAATTCCTTGAGTCACAGCACTTAAATGGTGGAGGACTTACTTTGTGCCCATATCTCACATAACAGAAACGTTTTATCAAGGTGTGGTGTTTTTTCTTTTATTTAGGAGTTTGACAATTTTTTTTGAGACTGTGGGCATGGTTTTTGCAAGGTATTATCTTGTATATTTGTGATTGAGGGGTTTCCCTTGCCAGCTGGGTGGGAATCGCATCATTCTGGAGTGAAGGTTTTCAGTTTTGATTTGGGAAAGCTGAAAGTAGAAAGGGAAAAGAGAAAACAGTAAGCACGTAGTGAACAAACTCTATTTCCAAGCCAAGAAAACTATTTAAGAAGGAAAGAATGAAGCTGTGACAGTAATGCCAAACCCAAAGATTAAAAAATGCTACTCTGTAAATGGTTCAGCTTCAAAAAATAATAAATATTGGGATTGTTGTATTAGCCTTTGCATTCTTTAGCCATGAGCGTTAATGCTTCTAACATCTCTTCAGGCCCAAGGAAATCTTTATTTTTTTTACAGAATGTCAAATCTAAGATGTTATGAAAGTGTATCAGTTCAACAGCTTTCTTAAGCTTCATGGATTCTTTGTAAAAAAGGCTTCCCAGTTCCCTACATCCAGACAGTGTATGAAGAGCCACATACTAAGATGTCTACTCAGTTTTTTCCTTTGACAAACTCTGTGAGGAAGAATTGTGGTTTAAAAAACAAATAAACAAAAAAACCCCAACCAAAACACCAACCAAGAAAAAAAGCCCACCCATCACAACCTAAGCAACCTCTCAGAATTTAACTCTTAACAGTACCTTTTTCTCATTAGTAAGATCAAACTGTTGGAGGGTGTATTTGCCTTACAAAAGGAGAAAGATGTTGGTTTTTAATATGCTTTTCACAGTAAGTTCCCTTCATCTCTGACTTTCCCCAAAAACTTCAGTCCCTTTCCTTGCATTAGTTCCCAGCGGAGTGGTAGTTCCACACTCCAGCGATGTTCTGAATCAACAGCCAGTCTTCAGTGATGAGTTTGACATTCATTAATGCTAATTATTCATGCTCTGTGTGCTGAATAGTTTGCATGTGTATGGAAAACAGATCTCTACAGCTATTTTGTTTAATTAGCTGAGAGTGCAACCTACACCTTTCCTAAAATCTGTTGCATTGTATGCAAATTATCCTCACTACTGAAAGTAGGGAAGACATCACCAAACCATTTAGCAATGTCCATAAATAAGTGTTGAGAAGTGTGCCCATTGTTATTCAGATTGGAGCTGGTTCTAGGGACCACTGCATGAAGTGTAGAATGTAATAAATATTCCCATCTCCAGGTCCATGGCAAAGATGGCATGAGATGTGTGGGGTTTGAAGGTGATATCTTGTAGATAAGATTTTAAACCATTTTTGCTAAGTTTTGATCACTGATATTTGCTCTAATTTGGCTAATTATGGTTTACCTAGGTTTCATCTTTCACCTGATTTTTAATGACCTTACATAAGCTGTATTGATTTACATTTAGAAATAGGCAAAAACTCTGTTTTGCTATGCCACTTTTCTCTTCAGGTATGTCTACAACTTTGTTTAAAGTGTTAAAATGGTTCTCAGTCTCTTACAAAAACCAACCAGCAAGCTCTCTCACCTTATGCTCTAAACTACAGAAGAGGGTTTCCTGCTACATTCTAAACTGAAGAGCGTTGATGTCTGATCCAAAGGAGGGCAGTATTTTCTTTCTTTTAAAGGGAATAGTTTCTTTCAGGTTTTTTTGGAAAAGAAGTCTGAGAGACTTTTCAACTTTTTTTTTTTTTTTTTAATTGAAGTTGCTGTGCCAGTTGTTGCTTGAGTCGGTAGAGACTATGGTCAGCTTCCAATTACCAGCAGTTAATAGACAAATATATTTAACTAAATCATTGCCTCCAGAGCAACTGTACTGAGGTTATAACAAATGTGTAAACCTGCTGAATCACCAGCGACTCTGAGAACCAAGCTGGATAAAATGCTAGGATGTGTGCTTTTGGGGAGAGCTGGACTGGGTTGTGTAACTGAGTGTATTAAATCCATTCATGTGGAACAAAGAGTAAAGGAAAGCTCTGCAGATGGTCAGGTAAGATGCCTACCTCAAATACTTGAACTCATGAGACACAGGGAGGAAAACAGGGTTTGTAATGCTGAGTTTCTCTGTACCATAGTTGCCTTCACAGTTGCCTTCATAGTTTTACTTTCACAGTAAAATTCACCTCTGGATTTAAGATAGAGTACAGTAATTTGTGAGGTTCTTGCTTACAACTGTGCCAACAGCCCTGACAAAATGTTTTTTCCTAATTTTTTAACTCAAATATCTTTGGTTTCTGCTAAAGTGTATTTTTAAAATAACATTTTGCCAGAAATGTTACCTAGAAAATTTATGATGCCCTTTAGAAAAGAGCAAGTGTGCCAGCACAATTTACATAAATGTAGTCCTCCTTTACAAATATGACTTGACATTACTGGCAGCTCCTCAGGCTCTGCCCTGCAGTATTTTCTCAAATAAACTGAACCTCTTAGGTTTCGTTATTGTTTATATTTATGTTGTGTACCTAGCTTTAGCCGCAGATGGGGATTTCACTGCGTTTGATGCTGTACAGATACAGAACAAAAAGATCACCACTCCAAAGCAGTTGCAATTAAGACAAACTAAAAACAAAGAAACATGAAGAAACATTGGAATAATGTTGGCAATATGCTAGGCAGTATTTTCAGCACACTGACAGTCTGACTATTGTCAAAGCTTTTCTTTAGGGCATCAAGGGAATGAGGGTTCTGAAGGGAATCGTGGAGAAAGATAAAAAGGTGATATTGCAGCTATCTTCAGGGATCTCCTAATCACCAGGGAAAGCATGGCAGAAAGCTCGGGAATGTAGTGATTAGGCATGCAAGCTTGCATCACAGTGTGATCAGAATGAGGCATCTCAGGCACAAAAAGATAAGGGAGGAGGAGAACTGAGAGGCTTTAGGAATCAAAATGAGTGAGTTGATTTTGTAGGAGAGAAGCAGCTGCAAGTTGAAAACCTCAAGGAGAGAGATGGCCCAGTGAAAAGAATGAGCTAAGAGAAATCATCTTTGGAGCAGTATTTTGAATGAAATAAGGCTGACAAGATTGCATCTGTCAAGGCCAAAGAGAAGGATGTTGTGGTAACCAAGATGAGAATCAGAGTTTCAGCTGTGCAGATGGATAAGAAAAGTCATGCCTTAGATATGTTTTACAGAAAGAATGTACAAGATACACAGGTACTCTGCTTGTGCTGAACAAATTAACTTCTGGTGGAAAGTCCAGGTCATCTGTCTCGAGGAGGTGTTTATTAAAACAGTTGTCAAACTGTTCATTTGAGAGGAAGTGGAAGGGTGAAAGACAGATGAAAGAGGTAAACAGTAAACTGTAACAAGGTTTTTCAAAGCACTGCTTTTCTAGGGCAGCATACTGCAGCCAGAGTCTGTCTGCATAAATCTGATTAGAAGGTCAAAGTTGGTCTTCTTCACTGTTTCCGTGCTGCTCAAATCAGCAGCCTTGGTACTGTAACCTTGCATAAGTATTGTGTGTCCACCCTTACAAGTGGTGATTCTCATAAGCTAAACTGAAACATAAAGACCTGCAGACTCAATCAGTACACCACTGTCTCAAACACCAGCAGAGCCTCTGACCGGGCTTATATTGTTAACCAAGCCCTGTGTACTGGCTTGTGGGTTTCACCAGCCCTGTATTGCACTGACAGTAACCACTTACTGGTCAAGTTTTACTTGATTCCTTGATTCTCCTTCCTTACTTGATAATGTTTCGTCTTTAAGTGGTATTTACTGAAAGATGCCATTGGCTGGAATAACAAGATCATAGTTTTCTCACAGTACGTGTACAAGTAAACCAGTTTGTTCGTTAGAGTTAAGACTAGAGATAGAGTCTGGCAAACAAGTGACCACAGAATTTGCTACTCTCTGGAAATTCTAAAGGTTGTAATCGGACCTTATCTTCTTCTGATGTTGAATCCCTGGAATAATACTTTATTTTAAATCAATTTATAAAGTTAAAAAGATACATAATTCTGTCTCAGTATTATTCTTCACAGACAAAAAAAATAAATCCTAGCTGAGTCATTACCATGTGCTGTTATTGGAGATCTTTCTCATGCTCCCCAAACAATCTTTTATATGTAATAAAATGTTAGTTCATGTGAAGGCTAGCTTGTAGCTCAGAGAACTTTCTTGGAATACTTCCCCATGAAATTTTCTTGAGAGTTAATGCGAGGGAAGGATGCTGGCTGCTCCAAACAACATAATGTTTTGATACCTGCTCCTTTTATTTGGGTGCTGACAATAAGTCCTTGATTCACAAAAATTACAGTTGCACGGAGTGAGGTTTTAGAAATACAAGAAAACTGGGAACCTTTTGGGTAGAGCATTTTAGCTACTTAAAAAAAAAAAAAAAAGTGGCAGGCTTGTTGCACAGGGAAGCAGGACTTACGGTTCTGAATAAATGTGTGGCTCCTCTGGTTCTTGGAAGAGTACTAGGTGATGGAGAGTAAGAAATACAGAGAGAGCTGTATGGCGGGACACAAAGGAGTTAGGAGTGGAAAACAGTGGTGTAAGTTGTGTTCTGCTGTGAGTTATTTCTGTCTGGGTCAGTCGCTTCGGCACAGTCTGCAATGTTTTCCTAACAGTGAGATACCTGCTGTTACTTCTAACTTATGTGTCATGCTGGCATCGCACCCGGCATCTTACAATCCCTTCTCCAGGAAACAGTTTGAGAACTGGACCTATCACTAAGACTAGTAGTCCTATGTTCTTTTATAGGAAATTTTCAGTTTTCCGAGGACATGTTCCATTTTTCTGTCTGTTATAAAACAAATTAGCTTAGGGAACTAAAGAGTACAGATCTTGAAAACTAATAAATGCCCATGCCTGCTTCATGAAACTTAAAGACACTTTCTCACTGTTGGGCTGCTTTTATGAGTAATCCCATATGTACACACTGCTCCCCAAATGTAGATGGATAATTTGCAAAGGAGATAGATGGGAGTCATTCAGGCTGACTAAATGGAGTAAAATAATGGTGTTTGATTCTCTTGCTCCCACAGCTGCAGGGATAAACAGCCTTTATAACAGCATCATGTTAACTTTTCTGTTGTTCATGGTGGTCATGGAAAGCCACAACCCATGTGGTTTAATGTGAGGAAAGACTCTGCCCTCGAAGGCCTACTCAGTCACTGTCTGTAGAGTACTTCTGGGCTTTCAGAATTCACATGTGCTGCAATAACATGGTGTCCTTCTTAAAGGTTTATAACGTTTTCTGTCTTTAAAATGCTCAAAAATTATCTACCCTGCCATGCAAGGTTATAGAGTACATGATACCTGTTTTCTGTTGACCTGTTAACACTATCTGGTGACGATTTCACAATCCAAGCAGGCAGATGAGGTCTTCTGCAATCATTAGAGAAATTAAAATTCCTTTCCTGTCAATTGTGTTACAGCAGAATCTGCTGTTCTGAATTATCATCAAGAATGTCAGGATCTATACCTTTTCTAGGTAGCTTATGTAAGAAAAAAAATTAAACATCAGGTGAAATGTTTGGTTAATATAATTCATTGCTTCTTAAGTGGCACACTAATTTCACCCATAGTTCCAACACTACTTGAGAGACTTGAATAACATTTAGCTCTTGTGTTATCTTGGGGTCATTTTATACCTTGGTCTCATATTTCCATAAAAATTTCAATAGGAATAGCAATTACAAAGGTAGTTGAATTACAGCTTCCCCTTTGTGGAGTTACTGCAACAGGCATCTGCCTCCAGAATAAGGATTTGTTACTCATTACCAGAGAGCTGTTCCTTTTCTACATAAAGCAATTCAAAACTTTCCTGCACATATATTGTAAATATGTGTTGGTTTATTGCCAGTTAAAATACTTAGTATATATTGTTGAAGCACCATTATTTGCCTAGAGAAATATAGCCCAAAAATGTGATTGTTGTTACTGCCTATATAGTAATGTCTGTGTGCCAAAACATAGGTTAGACCAATGTTGACCACTTTTGAAAATCCAGTTTGAACTTCATTATTCTTTCTCATGGCTATAGCATTTGTTTATTTTGCCAGGAAGTGTCAAAACAGGTTCAGGAGTCTCCTTTCCACTGCTTGAGGAGCTTGAGGACCATGCTGTTGAGTGGAAATGAATGAACAGAGGAGAAAGATCTGGATCCTGGGCAAATAGCAAACTTCCCAAGGGATCAGTTCTCCCCTTTCCTTTCAATTGTATCCCACCTGACTTCAGGGCAGTGCTTGCACCAGAAAAGACATGAGTACACCCTTGAAGCCTCTGCATTATTTCCTTTGCTGTTAAGCTGTTCAAAGCAAAAGTGGTTGTTATTTAGTCTGATTGTGATTCAGCATCAAATGAAAAATGTAGTTTCTGCTTCTCTCTCCCACCTTCATCCTGGAAGATAAGGAATAGCCCAAGATTTTTTTTCCTGCCCAATCTGTGGTGTGCCAGCCCCTTGGGTGCTCTTTTAAACCCACCTCAAAGTCATGCTCTAGTAGATCAAAGCTGCTGAGATCAGAGAATGGGCAGGCAGAATGAGGAGTGCTACTCCATGCGAAGATGTTTGGTCTCTGTTTCAGCACCAGTACCTCTGCTAATGTAAACTGTATCGTTAGCCTACTTTTGACTGAGTTACAGGTCTTTGTTGTCTTGTTATATTAGAGTTGTGGTGGCAAATCTTTTTGTTTCTTTTTTTTTTTAATCTGTGTTACTGTGGAAGCAGGAGAAGAGGAATGCTTCCTAGAGATTGAGAAATTAGGAAATTGCAAGACAAATTCAAACTGATAAAAATGTCTAGTATAAGTTTGGGCAAGATCATTAATAGGTCTTGTGTGCTTTTCCCTTTCTCTAATTGGGGACTATCTTTTCTCCAATTGTCTATCTGGTTCATCTGTTTAGACTGTTAGTCCTCCTCTGAAGAACTGCTTGTTATTTTATATATGTATAATACCAATTTTAGTTGGGGTTAATCTATCCTGTTACTTATCTCTGTTCTTATTTAATCTTTCGTTGCCTTTCCTGTTACAGTGCTTATCAAATATTCACTTGCATTTGTTTAAGAAAAACACAACTTTCCATTTTCAATAAAATATCTGAGATTTGGTTATCATATATTAAACAAGTTTGAGTAACAAAGTTTCTTCAGCATCCTTGCTTCCTTGATAACAGACTTTGTTTTAAAAGACAGGTATAATTTTGAGGGCTATAGCACAATAGATTTTGCCTGAAAAGGATCTATCCATTATTGTGTGACTGTCAGGATTTTCAGATCTTCAGATTTTCAAGAAATGTAGAGAAAGCCACCAACTTCCCTACATCATTTGCTTATCTTAAGATCACGACTTTTTTGGTGCTTTAAAATTAAATTGAACTGTGTGGTTATTCTTTTGGGGAATAGATGGTAAATTTTCAGGCTCCTGAATTTTTGCTTTAATATTTCAAAGTACAGAAAATAAACTCATCTAGCTGCTTTTCCAAAGATGTGGGCCAGCTGCCCGCATCCTGAATCTAACGTTGCCAATGACTTCCCTAATTATTTTCTGCGTTCCCTCCTCAGTAAGACACAATGCTCATCAGCGTGTTCTCACCATCCAAGAATTTGTGTTCTTCCTCATTCTGTTGCATAGGGTTTTTTTCTTTCTTAATATGATCTCTTTTAGAATGGAAGTTTCTCTGCTTTACAAGATCCTCATCTCCTTGCAATCATGCAACCCAACTAGCTGTATTGTTCAAGATACAATGATTCTGACTTGATTTCAACCTATCTATGGAGACTAGTTTAGAAGATAAGTAATGGTAGCTTGATTTAACTGTTCATATTCTAAGCAGAAGAATTAGAAATTTTACCTCAAGGTGAAGTTTCACAGAACTGGAAAGGTTAAATGTCAACATAAGTGGACAATTCTGTGTACCAGTCTAATGGAATATTTAAAATAACTATATATTGAAGCTGACCTCATTATGGCTTAGTATGGCTTAGTACTATGGCTTAGTATTACAAAGAACAGAAGGAAGATGTGTCTCTTGTCAGCTGTTGGCTTTAGTAGGTTATAGTGATTTCTGTTTTCTGTTGAACTACATAAATTAGGTCTTCATCCCTGGGGAGCGTCCAGGAAGTTCTTTAACTATAATTGTTTACCTTTAATAAAAAAAAAATCTACATTCTGTAGAGGCAGACAAGCAAGGAGAGCAGTGCAGAAGCTTCTGTAAAAGTGTATATTTGAATGCCTGCTGAGGAGAAAAGCTATTTAAACTACAAGATTTTGTTGATGCAGAAGAAATGAGTGAAGACTGGGAATGAAGAAGTTATCATTAGTTTAAGCAGACAGTTTTGGTTTGACAGTATTTTTATGCTCACTGGACTGAAGACAAAAGTATTATAGTGGGTACAAGGCAAAGGAAAACATCTCTCTGAGTGAAGAACACTTGCTTTATAGAAAACTTGACTTGGGTCCTATGGCTCTTTTCCTGCCTCTTCTTCTGGAGACAAATGCATATGACTTTTGCTCCAGATTTATTTTTTTAACAATTATTAATGCTCCAGTAGACCATAGCCTTGGTACTAGCTGTTGATCAGTGCATCTTTGGCTACTGGCAGAGTATGACAGCTAAAATCAAAGAAGTGAGTTCATTCTGACCGCTGTATGCTAGGACATTGAAATGCTTGTTTTCTCTGAATAATATTCCTCTTCTTTCATTAGAAATAATGACAAGTAGGGTATGTAATCTGCTGCCCTCTGTGGTTAAACAAACAAGTTTCTTCTCAAACAAATTATGCCTATGAGGATAGTTTAAGCATGTATAGAATATGCATTGCTTCCATTTATTTCTGTTCTTAACATCTTACTCAAATATATTCTGATCAGACTGCAGTTATTTATGCTTATGTAACTAACAAAAAACTTGCACATTTACAAAGAAAGTGTGATAACTTGGTAACCTTACAATTTGCTTTTGTTATTTTATTTGCCTGCCTGTGACTTTCACATGAGCAGCATGCTTCTAAAACACTTATTTGCAGATGTCACTTTAAATATTATTTTCCAAGAGTTTATTTTTCTTAGAAAACAGATGTCTCTAATTATCTTCTTTGACCTTCGAGACTTATCAAAGTCAAATAGGTAATCATCCAATCAGACGGGCTATCATTATCAGAAGAAAAGTAATTATAATCTGAATATGTTTAAGACTTGTAATAATCATGTTCAAACATTCTGATTGGGGCAGAACTAAAGACATTATCACTTCATAATTCACATGATGTAACTTCACTTATCCTTGTGATTTTAGAATATGAAGAGCTAAATTTACTGAACAGTGTAGTTCTTTAAACATGAAAAATTATGTCATACCCTCTCTAAAGCCAGAAGAAGGATTCTCAAAACCTTTATACTGAAATTAAGGAAAACTGTATTTAAGAACATGAGCACTAAAACATAATATTAGATAAATCTCTAAAAGGGTTGAGGAGCGTAGCATGTATTTGTGTATGAAAATGCACTTGAAATTAGATGTTTTACTACTCTGGATCCAATTTAACAAAGCACTGAGAGTCTCCTTGGTTCTAAGCATTTATACAATCAGCTATGTGTCTCCTGGGATCAAGCCTGAAGCTAGCATATCTCCTTCAACGTGTATCTTCTTGTACGCAGGGGAGTGGGAGTTGAAGTATGCTTTGCTGAGCACAGCTTGAAGGCCGTAGGACTTAAGCTGTCCTTGGCTGAGGTTGGTGATGGGGTGGCCACACAGCTCCAGAGGAGCTGGCAAGTTCACCATGGACTGGAACCAACTGAGGCAAGAGCTGCTGCTGTGGAGATGGAATTATGCTGCTGTAAGTACAGTTAGAAGCAGATTTTAATCTGATTCACGGCAGTGTTGAAAATCATGCAGATAGGGAAATTTCTTCTTTAAAATGGGAAATTGTGGTAATGTGAAGCAGAAAAAAAAAAGTTGATAATTGGAGGATGGAGGAAAGAGAACAAGGAGAATTCTTAAATGTACAGTGTTGCCCAGGGTAGATGTTTTGTTTGCTAGGGTGGGAGGCTTTTTCCTGACTTGACAGGTAAAAGCTCAAAGCTCAGAAATATTTGGGAAAAAATATCAGCATGAGATTCTCTGTGGACTACTGAAAATCAAGTAGTTTTAAAGAATGAGGAAACAGATTCTTTCACAGCAGGTTATGGCCTGTGGCAATATAAATGGGTTTTGGCCAATAGAATGCTTTGGTCATGCTTCAGAGCTTCATAGAGACTTGGAAAAAGTCTTTTTACACCGAGAAGATGTTATGGGGCTTACCACACCTCTGAAGAGGAATCAACACTCACAGATGATTTAGGATAACTTGAAGGCTACCATTCTGTAATTAAAGCAGAAGAAATGTCAGTTATGCTGTAAAGAAACTACCTTAGGCATGACCAGCAAGACAAGAATGTGCTTGGAGGAAGGGGGGTCAGGAGGGTGGAAATTCTGCAGAACTGTCTAACTTCCCCAAAACTCACAGGTCTGCAGATTAAAGGGTTCCATTCCCATTACAGAAGGTTTATCTGTAAGCTTACCCATATTTCAAAACCACTGCACAGGCTGGATGAAAAAGGGAAACCATTCCAGGAGTCAACAGCGTGATTTAACATTTTTCAGAACTGAAAAGGGAGTTTGTGGCTCTTTCACCTCACCCATGTTTCAGAGTCCTTTTGATGTTGGACTCCACTTTTAGAACTTACTGGCTGACATAGGACACAGATGATATTGCGAGCTTGCTTCAGGAGAGATCTAAACTCTCCATGGAAAAATTACTTGCACTATCTGAAATTTACAGCAGTGATTAAACCTACAGAACTTTTCCACCAGTAGCTTGTAGGCAGGAGATGAAGTGCATCACTGTGATGGGGACTTTGGATTCAGGAGTTCTCAGGACATGCTGTTGTGTAACCGGAAAAATTAGTGTTGTGATGCTGTGTTGTGTGTCTGGGCATAAGCAAAATCGCGCTGCTGGTCTCTGTAGACAGTGTTGTGAGTGGGTTGTTATCTTTCCATGCAGGAGAGCAGGGAAGTGGCTGTTCAGTGAAAAATGCAGTTGCTGATAAAAGCATGGTTGTCATTTTTCATCCTTGCTTGTCAGAGGTGGAAATATCTTAGTCCCCTGGAAGGAGGAACACAGAGACCAGAATTAGTCTCTAGTGCAGTTAAAAGCTTCCACGATACTAAAATAATGTAAGATTTGCAATTTTAGTTTCTAGTAAGGAATTAGAACAAAATGTTCATATTCTAGGCCAACCGCTCCCCATCAGAGATGAACTGGAAGTACTTTCTCCTGATTTGCTAAAAGAAAATTAGGAGAAGAAAAAAAAAAAAAAAGCTCTAGAGTGACTTGGATAAGATGGAAATCAATTTGAGTTTTTATCATGAAAATGTTGTAATAAAAATTAGGTAAATCATTCCTTAAGTCAGTTATTGAATTGCTTAATTTTTTCTTGCTAGGGTAGGTCACGCTCAGAGCTGACATTTGGGGACCCAGCTGGGGACTGTGTCTGATATTCCGGCCAGTCACAAATGAAATTATTGGGCATGCAAAACTGTGTTTTGCTTTGGCCTTATGGAATTCCTTTTAGCAGTAAGAGAACTGAGATACTATAAGCTGTAACCTCTGGTAGCACGGTCTTCATGGTGAAGAATTGTGGAAAAGCCAGTGCAGGAGACAAAAGATTTCCCTCTTGCTGATTGTTAATGCAGAGTCTAAGGCACTGAACTGAAGATGTGAGTGACTGTATTTCAGAAGCAGCAAGTGAGAAAACAAATGGAGTGTAGGTTATTTGAGAGGCAAGGGAGACAGCTCATTAGAGCACGGGATTGATTAAAAGGCAAGCTAGGATTTCTGAATGACTGCTTTCTGTTCCTAATGCATTCAGAGAATCACAAGTTTATATATGTATTTGTAGCAGAGAAATCTGTCTTGCCGAAGAAATGTTCGACTTGTATCATTGTGTTGCTCTTGCAGTGGCCTTATGAAGCACTATATTGGGGTTTGGTCCAGGGTAAGGGGGCAACAATGTGTTTAATCAACAAGCTACCTCTGGTTTATTTTTCTGAATTTGCAGTAATTTTGAATTTGTTTTACTAATGCCATCACTGAACAAGTGCAACCTGGTATCAGCTTGGACAGTGAGATTTCTTCAGGATTTATCCCAGGATTGCTATAAGATTCAGTCAATACAGTTTGGCTGTTCCTTCTAACTTATTTCCTGTCTGTAAATCAGTTTACTTTAAAGACAGTCTGTAAAACTCTTGGGTGAAAAAGAGGTCTCCCCAGACATTTCACTCTTCACAAATAACTGAAACCCATGCTAATGTATTATAAAATGAAGGATTTCCTGTGCACTGTCCATTCTCCACCCATTTAACTCCTTGATCAAGATAGAAAGTCGAAACAAGATGGAACTTCTTACAAAAACACATTCACAAATTCTTTGTACATCATCTTTGCAGAGTTTCTTGAGCTAAAAGAAATTGCAATTTTACAGTTAACCTTCAACAATTAAAACAATGCTGTGTATACAAAGACAACTTTCTAACTGTTGATTGTTTCACTTTTGTCTTATTTGGAGCTTTTCAAGACTATGAATATTTAGATTAAGGAGGAAAACATTTGGGTTATGATTGAGTAGATGAAAATTATTGTACTGACAGTTCTTTTCATCTTTTTTTCTTTTTCGTTAACAACTTCAACACCTGTTCCTGCCTTTCAGGCATTTTGAATTTCCTTCATATGTAATTTCTTCCTGTTCCTCTCACATTTTATTTATGAAATGAAATCACAGAAGTCTTTTTGCAAAGATCCACTTTGACATCTCACTGCAGCCTGTGACTTTTGTTACTGTTCTGCCTCACTACATACCCATAAATTCATTTACCTGAACTGAGCTTTATCTTGTTGGAGGAATCAGCCTTATATGTTGGTGTAAGTTAAAACATAATTTGTCCTACAGTTTTTGTAATGTCTTATACAAACCAGTTGGTGTTCTCTGAGAAAGTTACTTTCTAGTTCTTATTTATCATACAATTACTTCCTTTCAGTGTTTTCTTATGAACTTCCTGACCTAATTTTGAAATGTCCTTCAGAAAATTGCCTCTTTTCCCTTTCATTCCTCTATTCTCTACCCCGTTTTCCATTTCTTTCTCGGAACTTATTCCACGGTACTTGTGCATTAAAACATAAGCAGTCTACTTCCATGGTAATCTTAAATTAGGGGTGCATTTACATCTGTGTTGTTCAGGCCATGAATGCACTGATCACCCCCACTTACTGAGATTTTTGTTCAAATCATGGATTGCTCTGAGTGTACAAACTGACTTCCTCTCGGATTAAATTAAATCAGTTGGGCACCAGGTAATATACTCCAGACACTAACGGGCATTCAGTCTGTAGAATTTACCAGAGCTGGTGTTCTGCACAGGCCAGGGAGCTTCAGGGGTGGTGCAGGATTCTGTCTGGATCTCAACAAGAAAGGCTCAACAACAAATGGCCTAATAAAATAGCTGTTTTAATAAGATATAAAGAATAATATAGAGAGTGAGTAAATCTTACGTCCTTTGAGATCCTGGGAACCCTGCATTTATGTATCTGTAGGGACCCTGGACAGAGTTTTCCCATGGCACACTGCAGAGATTGTCTGTGGAGAGGTTCCTCTTCCCACCCGTGCCATGGTGCCTTTTATATTGTGGACCACGCAGAACATTCTCCTGACAGGCTGGAGTGTTATCTCAGTTATCACATCCACCAGCGCACGGCACTTTCTGCCACAGGGCACTCCATCCGTACTGAGGCCACTCGTGATAATGTACAGGCTTCCGAAGCCCGAAGTACAAGCCCCAAAGAGCAGACATGGCTTGCGCGTGATCACTGACTCCTTGAGTATAATGCCTTCTGCAAGGCTCCCAACACAAGTGAAAATGCTCTGAAATACATATGAGGCAGCTGTCAGATTCTTCGTGCTAAATCTTTCATGTTACAAGTATGCTCCTATCAGTCCATGCTGCTACATAATGTAGGCAATAGCCTTGATGTTTTAAAAAAGAACTATAGTTCTCATTTCTGGTTTTGGACAGACATTATAGAATCATGCATCCTAAAAACTTCTTTGTCTTGTCTAAAAGCAGTAATTTGTTTTGGGGCAGGCACGGGGGATTACAGCAGTTGTATTTACACTGGATGCCTTTAGCTTTGTCAGAAGTGAGGGAGCTGATTTTGTATTTTTTTTTTTAAATCTGCTTTCTACCCAAAGTTATTGACCTTTCTGTCTTCTGCTGAAATTAATCATAATTTACTAATTCTGGATGGATTTTCTGTTATCATAAGAGAGATTCTTTTTCACCTTTCCTTCTAATTCTAGCATTGACTTGACACTGTGCATGTCTACTGCTATTGCAGAATTCTTTACGCAGTTTTAAACAACCGCAGTAGCTTTCTTAAGGAATCTGAACTCAATTAAGCAATTTATCTAATCCTGCTTCAAAGGTTCATCTGTTCTGCATCACAGCTAATCTTGAAACTTGGCATGAAACTATGCACAATTTATTTCACATTATCATGCTGTATTCTTCAGAAAGTACGACAAGAAGCTTAGTGTTCGCATAAAAATGACTGGACACATTTTTAAAGCACAAAAGACTGAGCACTATTAAGCCTCTAACTTTGGCTCAAGGAAGTTCCTGAGCTACGAGCAGTTTACTAACAGGGCAAGTATATAGCAACACTCTTCCTGTGCATACTCTGTTGGTTGCTGTTGGAGATGCAGCATACTGAGCTGGATAGACTTCTTGTTAGCTTCTTTGCGGCTGTTCTAATGTATTATATCAAAAAACCTGTATCCAAATTTGAAAAGAAGCTATTCATAGCATGCTATAAATAGTATAATTTTACTACTGCAGAAGTTACAGCAAGTAGGTGAAAAGATAGTGTTAATTTCTTAAATTATGACACCTTGGTCTATTGGAACAAAGGCTTCTGGTAGTTCTTTAGATATTCTGTAGCTTCCATCAGTTCTCTTTAACTTCCTCGGATCTGAATGTTTGTGGCATCATAAGCACAAACAGCATTTCTAAAAGAGGAATTCAGCTGAATCAGGACTGATACACAGGTATCTTGGCTCAAATACCACAGTCTCACTTAAAATGTGAGCACTTTTTTTTAAGTGTGCTTGCATCATTACATCCTCATGTTTCCAAATCTCCACCTTTCACTAATTGGACAGAATATCTTCTCTTGTGACCAAGTTTGGAACAACAGGATTTGAACCTCTGTTACATATTCTAATATCAATAGCCTTGTCTTTTGTGTGATATTTACTGACAGCTCTTCAACTTAATGAGGATTAAGAACCTGTTTCAAGGAGGCTCTTGTTGCCCTAATATGTGTAGCTGACAAATAAAACAATCATTTGCGTTAGAATCATTTGCAGCTTTGAGAATTATGAATATTTAGTAAATAGGTAGCATTAATAAATACAACATTTAGTTGTTCAAAGTAAAAGTATTTTTTCATAATAAAATATAAAGATGTAAGGACACTGACTAATTAATTTATTGTTTAAATATATTCTTTAAAATCACTACATTGAACATAGTTTCTACTTACTCTCATTTATGAGAATAATTGTACGTATATATCTGTCCATACACTATCCACACACAGCTATTTTGCAATAACACTGTTATGACTGCAAAGTCAAGTAATCAAAATTAAGGAGTGTCACAATTAACACCTTATATTTAACCTATTTAATTTTCTCCTTTTTGTATTTTTCATTGTGGCATGCAATTTGAATATCCTTGTGTTCTGTTGTTTTGGGGAGGGGATGTATTCCTATTTGTCTCTTTCAGTGTCTAGCAGGGACAGTGTTTTGATATTTAAATATAGATGCCCACATGAGGAACAAGGTATGTGTAAATAATCCCAGTCCCTTTACATGTATACATATATCACTTACTATATATATATATGACAATGTATGTCAGAACTGGACTTGGAAATGCTGTCTTATAGTGCAAACAGCAGGCAGGAGGACAAAGTTAAAACCAGGAGGGCTTTCCAACATTTTTTGGTAGACCTTGCACTGATGTGTGCCATAGCCGTATTTCCATCTCCAGCACTGTCCCTCTTGCCTTCCCCATGCACAGTTTCTGTCCTAGATGCTGTCACTGCACTACCACAGCCACCATCCTGTTTCCACAGAGAAACTGGGCTCTGGGAGGCTGTATTGCCTGCTGGGGGGGAATGGCCGCCAAGCTGACACAACAGCAGGACAGTGGCATGGCAAGAAGGGGCAGCGTTTGTTTTGGATATTGTTACAGAAATCTGCAGAAAATAAGTGTTTGTAATGAGATGATTAGAAAAAAGTGCTTGAATAAGGCTTTTAAAATTATTTTAATTTGTGATCAGCATTTTTAGTGGATCTGAACTGTAGTTATCTGGATTATCTGTATCTGGATTATACAGTATGTCATGTTTTCCTCAATTCTTTTTCTTTAAATATGAACCTTATTAACAACAAAGAATGTTTTAAAGTTCTAGTGAATATAGGCTATTGTTGCATTTTGGAAGGAAAGTAATACTGAGGTACTTCAGCTCTGCTTTAGTTGGACAGGTCTTCTAAACATTCGCTGCTAGTGTTGGCTGTGCATGCTCACTAACTGTTTGAGGAGGTGAATTTGTTTCAGGAGACCTTTCAACATGCATAAGTGAGCAGAAAGAATCACTGTTTCTGAATTAGAAATTTATTCTGGTGAAATTTACATGACAAAAGAACCTTGTAGTAGTATGAAATGTAATGGTTAGTTTCCTTGGTTTTTTTTAACTTAGAGGCATTTTTCAACTTCAGTGTTCTATTAAACTACATGAACTCTGTTTTGTTCCTCTTTGGGAAGAGCTGTACTTCTGTTCCTAGGAGAGATCACAGTGTACTTAACCTATAAACTCTCTGATAAAAAAGGAAAACAAATTACAGTATTTAAGGCAGTGCAAGTATGAAAAAGAAACTGAGGATCTGGAAATATTTTTCATTTGTATACCACCTCCTTTCCCAGCATCCACAAGGTTACAATAATGCATTACAGACTTGCGGTATCCTCATAAATTGTGTATTACTACCTCCGTTTTATTGATGGAAAGCCAAGGTACAGAAATACTTGTGGCTTCTCAATTCATACAGTAAGCCAGTAAAAAATAAAAATAATAAAAAAACAGAAATAGTATCCCTCTTTTTTGAATCCTAATGTGCTTGAAGCAAAAAAATAACAGTAAAAAATGGAAGGGATCTCTGGCAATCAAAGTTCATCCTTATTAAGAGTTCCACTCTGTTTATGTTCATCTTGAAATATGTTTAGGTTTCTCTAGTGACAAATATACCACAACCTCTCCAATTAATATGTTTCAACATCTCCCTGTGCTTATCATTAAAGTTTGCTGCGATTTAAATCTATTACTTTTTGTTCCTGATGGTCATGGAGAACAAATTTCTCCTTTCCTTTGAAAACTGTGACCATACTCCTCCTCAGTCTTCCCGTCTGGCTATTAAACAATTGCAGTTCTTTTGATCTTTCATTGTAGGTCGTTTTTTCTAGCCCTCTGATCATTCTCATTGCTCTCTGCAGCTCTCTCCAGCTATCGACATCATTCTTGAAATGTGGTGCCAAAGCCAAGGCGCTGCACTTACGGCAGCCTTAATAGTACTGAATAAAGCCGAAGGATTACTTCACTCATCTTGCAGAGCAATTTCCTGTTACACACCAAATATGACTGTCTTTTCCTTTGCAGAATGACACTGCTGATTCATACTGCTTGTCCTGTGTTAGAGGTCTGGTTTTCTACAGAAAGGCTGCCCTACCACCTGGGCCCCAGCCTGGTCTCTGTGTGCCCACCTTGCATCTGTGCGAGTAGGAGCTTTCCCCATCTTATTATTGCATTGTGCCTCTTCGTCAGTGGAGATGCCTCAAAAGACATTTGGTTTGCTGGTTTAGAATTGGGCTGTCTCATCCTTTCTAGACTGGATATATAGAGATAACAGGAACGTAAAACGGAGAGGCCATCCAAGCCATTACTACTGCAGACAGCATCATAAAATAATTACTTTTATTAAGTCTTCAAATGTGAAGTTATCCTTCTTGCCTGCACTGTGTTGATTGGAAGATCATTCCAGGACCTCAGTCCTCAGGTGGTTCAAATATTTGCTCTAATGTCAGGTTTAACTACCTTCACTTGTTCTCACAGAACTTTCTCACTGGTGTTGATACCTGTACAAAGAGCAGCCCTGACCTGTCTGTCTTTTGCGAGGCCTGGTAAGCCAAGAGGTTTCAGTCTCCCCATGCATGATGAGTGCTGTGATGGTCGGGGTCATTTCTGCACTGCATGATTGACTTCTGTTTTCCTGGATTGGTGTGGTTGCAAGAAAGAGAAAAGGGCAATTTGCAGCATCTAGTCAGTGATAAACAGGTGTTGCGTTTTACCTGATTTTCTACTTACCTTCCTCTTTTTAATTTGTTCTCTTCAAAACGTTTTTTCTTAAGTCTTATTCAAATTAGAGCTAATCTTCTAATACACGCTGTATGATGCTCTGTCTCACCGCACCAGTTTCAGCGGGAGAGCTCTTGCTGCTAGACCCGTCCTCCCTCTACCCCTCGGGCCCAGTCGCTCCCCCGTGGGCTGCCAGGGGCCCTCCCCGTGCGCCGCACCAGTTCCCCGGAGGCAGGATGCAGGCGG
>NW_010119012.1:0-490 GCF_000699245.1 Pterocles gutturalis
GGATTTCACCACCTTCATCCTCCAAAATGTGCGAGGAGGAGGATGGAGGAGGAGGAAGAGGAGGAAGGAGGAGGGAGAAGGAGAAGGAGGATGATGGGGGAGGAGGAGGAAGGAGGAGAAGGAGGAAGAGGAGGAAGGAGGAGGAAGAAGGAGAAGGAGGATGATGGAGGAGGAGGAGGAAGGAGGAGAAGGAGGAAGAGGAGGAAGGAGGAGGAAGAGGAGGAAGGAGGAGGAAGAAGGAGAAGGAGGATGATGGAGGAGGAGGAGGAAGGAGGAGAAGGAGGAAGAGGA
Source organism: Pterocles gutturalis (assembly GCF_000699245.1). Lineage (NCBI taxonomy): Eukaryota > Metazoa > Chordata > Aves > Pterocliformes > Pteroclidae > Pterocles > Pterocles gutturalis. The sequence continues at coordinate 292 of NW_010119012.1, forward strand.
GGAAGGAGGAGGAAGAGGAGGAAGGAGGAGGAAGAAGGAGAAGGAGGATGATGGAGGAGGAGGAGGAAGGAGGAGAAAGGAGGAGGAAGAAGGAGAAGGAGAATGATGGAGGAGGAAGAAGAAGGAGAAGGAGGAAGAGCAGGAAGGAGGAGGAAGGAGAAGGAGGAGGAGGAGGAAGGAGGAGGAGGAGAAAAGAGGA
>NW_010119012.1:541-902 GCF_000699245.1 Pterocles gutturalis
GGAGGAGGGATGTTGGAGGAGGAGGGAGGAGGAAAAAGAGGAGGAGGAAGAAGAGGAGGAAGAGTAAGAAGAGGAAGAGGAGGAGGATGGAGGAGGAGGATGGAGGAGGAGGATGGAGGAGGAGGATGGAGGAGGATTTCGGAGCCCCCCGGGATTCCTGCCCGGTCCTTGCTCTCATTGAATTAAATCAAATTTTTAAAAAATTTAAAAAAACCCAAAGCACTTTAAACCTCCAGAGCATCCCGGGATGGTTTGGGCAAAAAGGGACCTTAAAGCCCCCCCCAGGGACAAATTCCCCCCCTCGGGTCACTCAGAACCCGTCCAGCCCCCCTGGAGCGTTCCCCAGGATGGGGGACACCCT
>NW_010119013.1:0-223 GCF_000699245.1 Pterocles gutturalis
TAAACCAGCATCCCCCCGGAGCGCGGGGGGCATGGCGCGGGTGGGCTTTTGTCAGCAGCACCGAAACATCACGTCCCTCCTCCCTCGCTTGCCACTCTGTCGCCTTTTCCCACGTGACCCCCACTGACTAAAACAAGCGTGGGGGCTCGCTCGCTGCAGCTGCGCCGCTTTCATTTCACGCCCCAGGAAGCGTTGGAATATTTTGCTCCTCCGGCACGGCGCA
>NW_010119014.1:0-6622 GCF_000699245.1 Pterocles gutturalis
TGCCGGGGAGCGGGAAGGGGTACCAGGCTCATTTCCATAGTAACGGGCTCGTTACGGTGCTGGCTAACGGGAGATTGCTCCCTTCTTCCTGGCGGCTTTGTCAGCAGGGAATCTTACACACATTGATGAATTAAAAATCAGATTTTAAAGTGCATTTTCACAGCGCCCTTCACCCCGAGCACCTTGCTTAAGTTTGCTCTATGGAATGATGTGGCATTCAGAACCAACCGTGGCTGCCCCTCTTTGTGTCCCTCCTGCCACCCCACAGCCCACGCAGGACCATGGAGGAGCACTGCTGGGATGCTGGCAGCAATGTGGGGGCACGGGTGGCTGTAGATCGCAAACCATCCTGTGTATGACTCAAAAAACCCCCTTTACCAGCTTGTCTGGCTGGAAGAAGACTACACCGAGAACAGTGGTCTCTGCAAACGGGTGCATGGGGTGAGAGCGCGTGAGCTTTCCTCTGTGTGTCTGTCAGCCCAAAACCCAGGACAGGAAAGTCCTCTGCTGCTCTCCACGGTGCTCGGGACAAGCGTGACTGAGGCTGGGGAGCAGGACAGGAGGGTCAGGGTGGCCCGGGCTGGTGCTTAGCATAGGAAACCAGTCTGACTGGTGCAGACGAGGAGGAGAAAGAAGAAATAAAAATGAAAGACAGAACGGATGCTCTGAAAGGACAAATGCCCACCAAGTCCTTGTTAACCTTCTGGAAAGGTTTTTAAACCTTCTGTGCTTTTTTAACCTTCTGGAAAGGTCCCAAGCCTGCCATGTAGCAGAGGTTAAAAGCCGTCCACTGTGAGGATGCCACAGGGGCTCACTGTGGGCACTGTGCCCGTGAGGATGAGCAATTCTGGGGTGTCGTCCTCAGCTCCTCGCTGGTGAATGGCAGGCTGACACCCCTGCCTGCCCCCATCCCCATACACACCTACATCCCCCACCTAGGACTGATGCACAGGCAGGGACCAGTTCAGGTTTTGAGAGCTTGGCATTTTCTCATGCAGAAAATAATATTTTATCTAAAAAAACCAAACCAAAACAAACAAAAAAAACCCCAAAAAAACCAAACTCAAAACCCAAAAAAGCCAAAAATATTTCATCTTAAAAAAAAAAAACCAAAAAAAAAACCAAACAAAAAAACCAAACTCAAAACCCAAAAAAGCCACAACTCACTCCAATGCTAAACATAATGACAAAAAAATCACCTTTGACCTGCACAGTGGATATGGAGACATGTCCCTCACTCCATCCTGCTGCTTGCAGGATGCACCGACAGCTCCAAGCTGCTGGCTCAGGACCATCCAGTGTACACAGCCCTGGGAATTTACACCTGAACCACTGCAATAAGCCAACAAACAATACTGAAAATGATTTGTAGGGCAAAAATCCCTGCAGAGCTGCACAGCCCTGAGCTGGTAGGTCACATCCAGTCTGAGTGCCCTGCACCCCGTTCCTGCTCTGTCTGGAAACATCCCTCTCCTTTGTCCCAATAGTCGGGATGCTTCAAGTACCATTTTCTAAATACTGGTGCTGCTCCTTCTTATTCCTTTATTACTTCCTCTTCCATATTGCTACATGTTGTTCATTCAGAGGGAGTTAAGCAAAGCTCTTTTACACTTTCTTTCCTGGCAAGGATGGTTATTTGCTGCTTTTCCCATGTGCTGTCCTGCTCCCTGCACAGCTGCTGCCAATGGCTTGGACATCCACACTGTCACATGCCACACGTCAGGTCTCGGAGTTACTCAGCAAACTGACATTTGACATCACCAACATTTGACAAGCTAATTTGACTCATTTCACCCAGACTATAGGGTGGACCCAGCTCACACCCAGGTGCTTGCTGGGGCATTCCTACAGAGCCGGGATGCCAGAGGGATGGGTGCTGCTGCCGAGCCCTACATGCTCTGTGCTCATCGTGTCCCCCACCGGTGTCCCAGATATGGTAGTGGCTTTGCTTGCCATGTCCCCACCTGTCCCCAGTGTGGGTTTAGAGCATCCCTTAAACCTTCTGTCTACATGAAACAGGGTTCCTGGGATACGAGTCGGTGCATCCAGCGTGTTTTTAAATTAACCCATAAAGATGTCATTGTTTGGTGATGGAAAATGCTGCTGACAGCTGGTCTGCAAAGAAATCCTCTTGCATAGTCCTGGCTGGGTGAGAACATCATTCCCACCTGGTGAGGCTGGTGCCATCCTTTATTAGACACAGACCTAAACTCCCTGGGGTGACATTTTAAGCAGGGGAGTGGTCTGGCAGCTTTGCCTCTGCACTGGTCTCCCTGCTTTGCAGCTGGGCTATAATGGTTGTTAAACTGGGCTAAGAGAAATGGGCCCTCTGAGAGGTAAATCATACTAACACCTCTGCAGAAACCCAGTAAGAACATTAATCCTGGGCCTCATTCAATTAACTCTAAATAGTTTAACTAAAACATAGAGAAATGTTGTTCTTTTTTTTTTTTTTTTTTGTTTTTTTTTTTTTTTTTTTAATTAGAGAATGCTCACAGGCTGAAGTACAAATTAACAGGCTCTAACAATTTCTTTTGCCTAGTTTTACAGCTCCTAGGCCTTGACAGCAGGCTCCCAGTCTGATCCCAATCAAAGTGCAGACATAAATAGGTCTGCAGCATCTTGACCTTCGACGCGAGGCTGCAGGAGCCTCTCAGACGAGCAAACTCACAAGATTCAATGAGTGCTGAAGCTGGAGATTCCCACTGGGGAGCAAGCGCCTTCAGCCCACCCAGCTCATATGGAGTTTCTAATGGATTCATGTCCCCAGTGTAAATCCATCAGTGGGATGAGGTGAGGTGACGCGTGCTCTGGGCTGGTGATGCCTGTGTGTCCTGCTGCCCACAGTCCTGTTCCCCCTCGTTCAGTCGACAAAAGCACAATGAGGGGGGTTCTTGGCAGGTCACTGTGGGGGTGTGCCCAGGCCCCATGTTTTGCAAGAAAAAAGGACTTTCCTTCTTTGCCCCGCAAGATGCTCCTCCATCAGGGGGAGGGCAGAGGTGTCTGCACCCTGGGAGATTCTCTGGGACCTCAGGGGACAGCAGCACGTACGACATATTTACATCTTGATCCGGGCACACACCAAGCAAGGATGTGAGGGGACTTTGGTTGGTGGTAGCAGTTCCAGAGCTAAAGCTCGTCCCATGCGAGGTGCCAGCAAAGCAGCTTCAGAGCCCGGGCACGGGCTATGGCTTTTGGACAATAACCGTAAAGCTGACACCCAGCAAGCACAGGAGGGTTACGGAGTGAGGGAAAGCCAACGTCTAGCAAAAACGACCTGTCCTGTCTGCTTCACAAAACAGATTGAACCCAACCCACTGCTCTGCTCCCTGGTTTTTGCTCACTGCCTGGAGAAGCAATCTTTAAGCTGCTTCGGAATTAGATCAGGCAGCAGAAACCCGAGTGAAGGAAATGAAGCGGCCGTGCAGCCCTTCTGCCAAACGGCTCCTGAGAGCCTTTAGCCACAGGAAACCGATTTTTTACTTAACAGTTACAAATGTTTCCAGAATGCCCAGAGAAGGGGATTAGGTGAGACGTTCCTAAATACATCAAGGACACTAATAATTAATAAAAGCTTTACCAGGGAGATCGAGCCACTGTGGGAAGCTTGAGGCATCCTTGATGCTGCAGACGACGGTTGACAAAAAATAAGACTAATGAGGCAGCAAACAGAGCTTCTAATACTGCTGTCTAGCACCAGACGAAGCTGAGATAGATGGAGAGCGGCTTCCCAGGCTGCTCTATTTAGCCAGACTATATTTGTTGTCGAGGGTGATCTCCTTGTTTCATAGGTCATGACAATCAGCTGGCAGCAAACGCAAGTGCGGGCTGAGATGCTCTTTGCTGCTGTGGGCACAGAATAAATGGTGCTTTATCGGTGGGGTTTGCTCTGAGGTGACAGTCACCAACTACAAAGAGGAGACAACTGGAAAATGGCTGTGAAATGCACCTGCGGGGCTGGTGGGGTGCACAGCCCCTGGAGCCCCAGGCCCCATTGCAGCATGTTTTACTGGTGAGCAGGCAAGATGGAGAGAGCAGAGAGGGGCGTTTATCCAGGCTAGTGGGGTTACACGGTCCCAAAGAGAACCCAACACATAGGAAACACAATGTGTTCAAGCTCCCTCCAGGATGAGCTCGGCTGGCACAAACCTCATCATTACTGTGCTCACGTCATCAGGGATGCAGGCAAGGGTTCTCCGTCAGTATACAGATCCCTACGAGCCTTTCGCAAGCTGTGTCAGGCTGACTATTAATCACCACCCTCTTAAATCTATAACACATCCTGCACAGTGCACAGGAGAGAGAAAAGGATGTCACAGGCCAGCACCGAACCCCTGTGACTCCTGGATGAAGACCAGCAGCACACAGCAAGACATCTTGCCGAAGGGCAACTTTATCCTCAATGGGTCACAGGACAAATGCCCAAGACTGTGATTAGGAGGGTGGATGGGGCAGGATGGCCAGCACTGGCAAGGCACTTGTGCAAGGGGCTCTGCCCGGCGGTGCTCGGTGCCCAGCGCCTCTCGGCACCCATCGCAGGTGTTTCGGAGGCACTGATGTCCACATCACTGCTGAAAACTGGCACAATACTGAGAGGCATGAACGGCTTTATCATGACTAACTGCTTGGCTGGTTTTAATTGCGTCAGTATAATTTGGTCAGTTCCTCCTCTGTGCTCGTGTTGCCTCTATCCTGGCGTTACATGGTGCGTTTAGATGAAGCAGAGTTACTGTAGAGTAGATATATTGAAATACAGGACCCTGTTTGGGAACAGAATGGTACTTTTGGGGACCTCTCTTCCCTTGGTGCCTAATGAAACCAGAGGGTGGAGGATCCTGCTCATCCTGCAGTGTGCTTCCCTGCATCATTTGGGCCAAAATGACAATTTCTGCAAAAGCTATGGGATCTGAGAAGATGAAGGAGGAAAAAAAAAAGCCAAATGCAACAGTAAAACCATCTCATTTTGGTAACACGGTACAGTCCTTGGGGTTTCATTTTGACCTCTATTAACTCACACTGGGTTTGCTACTATTAGTCTGTATTTAGAAACTGAAAGTTGTGGTGACCTCAGGACTGGGACCTTCTCATTTGGAAGACATATAATATTAAAAAAGCAATTTTTTTTATTTCACAGCGAGAAATTCACATAAGGCATGAGAAATTAATCTCTGCAGGCAAAAGTTATGATTTGTTAAACTGGCACTTTCTAAGGAGAAGTGAAAAATAAAAAATTTAAAATGCCAGAAGTCATCAACATTATTAATAGGGTCCAGGAGCTGACAGGCAGACTGGCCGCATCCGAAGATGGAACATCCTGCACCAGTCTATCCCAGTGGGGACTGCCAAGTGACCTAGGGGCCCCCAGCAGCTGCCCAGTCAAGGCACACGAAGAACCTGTTCTTCACTATTTTTACAACCTCCCCCACAACTTGGAGAAACTGGAGTTCTGTTGAAGTCTATCACCTCTGCCCCCCAGAGCCCACGGCTTGTGTTGTCACACATTGACTGAGGGCATCGGTGACGATGAAGCTCCTTGCTTGGCTCGTGGCTGTTATGGATCCTGACAAGTCCAAAGCCCTGAAGAAAGTTGGTGAATATCTAATGCAGCTAGAGACAGAAGCACAGAGCAAAAACCCCTCCACTCTTGCACTTCAGTTTAGTAATTCAAGAGCACAGCATATGAAAAATCAGTGTTTGTGCAGCAAGGCTCAGAAGATATGAAGAAAAGACGTATGTGATTTTAATACTTTCTGATGTGTTTCTCTCTGTCACATAGAGCTAGGTTACAGATCCGTCTTTTGTTTTATTTGCATTTTGTAATTATTTTTGTATATCATTTTGCTCTCCACGTAATGTCCATTGTTTGCAAACAAGATTAATTCAACTAAAAACCGTGAGGTAGAAAGTTCAATTAAAGCCTGGAGTTACTGGTAAGTTACTCTGTTGCTAGGAGTACATGATTTTTTTCCTTGCCGTGGTAAAAACAAGGTGATCAATTCTGAAGTCCCCTCCAGCAATTCACTTGGCATTTGCTAGCTCCTGCCAGCTACCACGACGCCAGAGCAGAGAAGAAAGAAAATACAAATCAGCTGTCACTGCAAAAAAATAAAATTCAGGAAAGTAATTTTAATGCATGACTCAGAGGAGCAGGTCTGTGACAAGGAGCACTCGCACCTTGAAATTGGGAAAAGTGATCATCTTTGCTGGTACCTGCTGCCAGGCTGCAGAAAACCTCAGGGAGGACCAACAGCAGGTATATAGCCCAGCTCTGGGCTCTAGTGCCCACAAAACACAGCCCAGCACAGGAGGATGCACACCGGTGTGCAGGTGAAATGGAGTACAGGAAGCACATCTGGTGGTAAATTCAGCTTTGGGACAAGAAGGGATGATGCGTTTTGGTGATGGCTTTAAGAGCTCAGCATCAGGTGCCCTGCTTGGTTGGAGCCCACTGGCAATGGGATGGGAACCCTACCAAGAACGCACCTCTTTATCTCATGAGCTCCACGGCAGGTGCCTGGGACAGGTCTTTACCGGAGTGGTATGGAGGACATATTCCTCAAACCAGAAGACATATGGGATGCAGCTGGTTCAACATATATATTCCTTCATTAGCTTGTCTGAA